>NC_134497.1:17833890-18071971 GCF_040206685.1 Ascaphus truei
TGCAAGCGTCTGTGCGTGTGTATTGTTGTAACATGATTGCACAAAGACACCACACACACAGGAATATAACAACACCTTCTCCTATGTGGTGACATATCTGGAGTACAGAAGGGCGATTTTTATTTTTTGCGAATCAGACATTTCCTTTGCGTTTTTGTATTATTTTTTTTTACACCGGTGATCCATCCGCGGATCCTGCAATCCTGCGGATTGGATTCCTAAAATCCGCCAGCGGATTGCGGAATCCCGCAGATGGATCGTGGCAATCCGCCAGCGTGTTGTATCCGAATGGCGGTTTTGGGTTCGGATTGTGAATGGCAAACTCGGGGGGGAAACAGATTCACCTAAATCTAGTCTGGACATACAATTCTCCGCTGTGAATGGTGTTTTATTAAACGTTCCTGTTACCAGCCCGGGCGCGCGTCATTATAATGGAACATGTGCCATGGCGTTTGTTTTTCTGTTGCAGCTTTACGGCGTCCTGCAGCAGGTGGTCACCGTCGTCAACGTGAATTTGTCAGCAATTCTAGGTACAAATCATTGCCTATATACGAATGCTTAATGTACTAGGGGGTCAGCCTGCCCAAGGACTAACGTGACGTGTTTAAGTGGTTACATCAGTGTGACTGCCACGTCATAACCGGACACCAAGACGTATTTTTTACATGTTAAAGTTAGTTTGTAAAAACGGAGGGGCTTGGGGTCGGTGCGGTGTCTTTTGTTCTTATGATATTCCTGTGTCCGGCAAACTCTGCAGAGGCGCCAGGATAATGACAGAGTGGTGGCTTCAAAGAGATTCAAACACTTGGTTGACAAACAATTCCTAATTATGCTTAATTTCCACAGAAATAAAAGCAGCAGCATCTTTGCTATAAGCACCGCTACATTTGTTGAAGGAAAACAATTAGAATGTTCTGTATGAAATGTTGTTTCTGGGTCAGAACCAGGGATTCAAAGTGCATTTCAGGGATAACACCTAAATCACACAACCTCAATCTCTCATGCGGGAGTTGGGCTGGAGTTGTAATATTTTGAGAACTAGCTGTACCCGGTGTAACATACGCCGATCTAGCAGATCTTAAAGCTTATTAATGAAACATTAATCTTTGTTTTCATCCCTCCCTGTAATGCCTTGCTGTCTCTTGTCCTCTCTTCCCCACCTTACTCTCTTCTCCATCATACCCTTCTCCTCTCTGTACTTCCTCCTCCCCTCTTTCCACTCTCTGTCTTACTGTGTCTGCTCCTGTCTGTGCACACTACACTCCCTCCTCGCCTACTTATCCCATCCTCTCCTTGCTGTCTTTCTGTCTCCTCCTCTCCCTGCTGTCTCCCATTTTCCTCCTCCTACTCACCTCACTGTCTCTCCTCTCCTCTCTGTGCACTCCCTCTTGTCCCATGTGCCCACTACGCTCCATTCCCTCTCCTCTTCATCCATCAGTCTCCACCTCTCCTTGCTGTCTCTCTATGTCTACTCTCCTTGATGTCTCTCCTCTCTCTTTACACTCCCTCCTGCCGTATGTGCACAATGCTCTTAATTCCCTATATGTCATCCCTCCATTTCCTCCCCTCCATGCAGTCTAATCTCCTCTCCACACCTTGCTATCTCTCTCCATCTCCTGCTGTCTCTCTGTCTCCTCTCCTTGCTGTCTCTCCTTCTCCCTCTCCTCTGCCCCTACTTGCTGTCTGTCTTCATCCTCTCCTTGCTGTCTCTCCTCGTCCCCTTCTTGCTGTCTGTCTTCTCATCTCCTTGCTGTCTCTCCTCCCCTCCTTGCTGTCTGTCTCCTCCTCTCCTTGCTGTCTCTCCTGCTCCTCTCCTTGCTGTCTCTCCTCCTCTCCTTTCTGTCTCTCCTCCTCTCCTTGCTGTCTTTCTTCCCCTCCTTGCTGTCTCTCCTCCTCCTCTCCTTGCTGCCTCTCCTCTCCTTGCTGTCTGTCTTCTCCTCTCCTTGCTGTCTCTCCTCCTCCCCTCCTTGCTGTCTGTCTCCTCCTCTCCTTGCTGTCTCTCCTGCTCCTCTCCTTGCTGTCTCTCCTCCTCTCCTTGCTGTCTCTCCTCCTCTCCTTGCTGTCTTTCCTCCCCTCCTTGCTGTCTCTCCTCCTCCTCTCCTTGCTGCCTCTCCTCTCCTTGCTGTCTGCCTTCTCCTCTCATTGCTGTCTCTCCTCCTCCCCTCCTTGCTGTCTGTCTCCTCCTCTCCTTGCTGTCTCTCCTGCTCCTCTCCTTGCTGTCTCTCCTCCTCTCCTTGCTGTCTCTCCTCCTCTCCTTGCTGTCTTCCTCCCCTCCTTGCTGTCTCTCCTCCTCCTCTCCTTGCTGCCTCTCCTCTCCTTGCTGCCTGTCTTCTCCTCTCCTTGCTGTCTCTCCTCCTCCCCTCCTTGCTGTCTGTCTCCTCCTCTCCTTGCTGTCTCTCCTGCTCCTCTGCTTGCTGTCTCTCCTCCTCTCCTTGCTGTCTCTCCTCCTCTCCTTGCTGTCTTTCCTCCTCTCCTTGCTGTCTCTCCTCCTCCTCTCCTTGCTACCTCTCCTCTCCTTGCTGTCTGTCTTCTCCTCTCCTTGCTGTCTCTCCTCCTCCCCTCCTTGCTGTCTGTCTCCTCCTCTCCTTGCTGTCTCTCCTGCTCCTCTCTTTGCTGTCTCTCCTCCTCTCCTTGCTGTCTCTCCTCCTCTCCTTGCTGTCTCTCCTCCTCTCCTTGCTGTCTTTCCTCCCCTCCTTGCTGTATTTCCCCCCCGTATCATATGGGAGAAAAAAGAACCCAGTCTTCCAGCACTCAATCACAAACAAATGTATAATTGTAAATTTTAAAATACTTTATTAATGCCAAGAATAAAAAAATGGGTGTTAAAACGTAATTAAACGATGTATTGCAACAGCACGTGACTGTGTCCAATTGTTACCCACCTAGAGCTGGATGGGTGGATGTTGTAATAAAATCCCTTATAGATATTCGGGATTTGGACTGCTATATGTTATAGCTTCCTAAAAGGTATAGGAAAGGAGCCTATAGAAACTCACCCAGAGGTGTTGTCAATATAAGTGTATCCGGGTATGTAATACACACTCACAAGATACACTTATGGCGCACTTGTATTCGTACAGTATAATGTGCAAGGTCAGACCGTGTATTTCCCCCCCTCCTTGCTGTCTATCCTCCTCTCCTTGCTGTCTTTCCTCCCCTCCTTGCTGTCTCTTCTCCTCTCCTTGCTGTCTCTCCTCCTCTCCTTGCTGTCTTTCCTCCCCTCCTTGCTGTCTCTTCTCCTCTCCTTGCTGTCTCTCCTCTCCTCTCCTTGCTGTCTCTCCTCTCCTTGCTGTCTCTCCTCCCCTCCTTGCTGTCTTTCCTCCCCTCCTTCCTCCCCTCCTCGAGGAGGCATTCTGGTTGCTGCAGACATCCTTAGCTTATTGTTACATTGTTGCTTAGCAACCCTGTAACAGCTGAACCTTTGTATGGAAACACACCTAAGGCCAAGTCCCCGCTAGCGCTGAGCGGGCGGCGCTTGCGTCGGGGACTTGCATATATAAATATATGTAAGTCCCCGCTCACGCGGCGCGCGCAGCACTCGTGCGCGGGCACACATGCTCACATGCGCTTAGGTAAACAAAAACCTATACTTACCCGCGCGCTCAACTACCCGCAATGCCCCCCCCCCAACCCCCGCGTACAAGCAGGACACCCGGCACTCATGCTTGGAGCACTCTCCAAACATGAGCGCGCTCAGCGCTAGCGGGACTCAGCCTAAGCTATATATATAACACACACACATAGATACTCCTCAAAGTCTGAACCTACTGTAAACTGAACCAGGGCACAAGCCCCAAAAAAGCTGGAGAACACACGCATGGCTGCACCGCACACGTCACCCCTCGCCCACACGGACATCTTCATGCTCTCACACCCGTCGCTCAATCTGTTCAGGTGCACCTCTTCTTAACTTGCCGACTCTCTCTTACTTTGCAGTGAATCTCCCTATCGGTGAAAATGGCCTGATCAGTTACTCTGTCCTGTCGGTGGACCTGACGACGACCATTAATTTAGTACTAGAGGTAAGTTTGTTACGTGTCCTTGCTTCAACCAGAAATGGGTTATTTTCCGGTCCCTAATTGGGAAGCAGTGCCACGTTACCATTGTTTATCTTTCTTTCTCCGTTACACCCGTTTCAGGGTATGAGTTAGTGGCTTGCCCCGAGAGACATCACGGCTCTCCATGTTTGGTGTGAGGGAAGAATTGGCACCCTTGCCTAGCAGGCAGCAGTACCAGTTTCTAATTTTACTACACATGGGTCTCTTTATTACAGACAGTGGAGAAAATGTGCGGAAATGTAGCGTTGTCACACTGCGCCATTTTGTGCTCCCGCATGGTAACAAAGTTTAACCAAGTAGACTAATAGCCAGAGGTTTACTCCACATCAGACCTAGCGGGAGACGTGGCACACAGAGATGGAGATTGATGTCCACCCTTCTTTATATGACTTAGTGCCGGGGTTCTCAAGACTGCCCGCCCCTAATGGTTGGGTTTTCAGGATATCCCTGCTTCAGCACAGGGGGCTCAATCAGTGGCTCAGTCGAAGACTGTGTTGAAGCACAGATATCCCTAACACCTGGCCTGTTGGTGGCCCTTGAGAACGAGAGTGGGGCACCCCTGCCTTAGATCGGTCCCCTCACCGACTCCCCAAATGGCAAAGTTGAGTAGAGCAGCTTGACCGGTTGGCACAGAGAGGTGACCACGCCTCTCCCTGCATCCGTGGAAGCGAGAGCCCGTTTGGTGGTCTGCGTCCTGCCGCCAGCATGCGAGATGACGCAACCCCAACGGTGCCAGCCTTTCTTCCCAGGGAGCACCTCTACATCTGGCAAGAATGGGAGGAAACACTGGGGGGGGGGGTGCAAGATGGGTGGGGGTGCAGGACTTATAACAGCTTGAAGGGGCGAGGGTGCTGGTCATGGCAGTAGAGCTGCACCTCAAATTCTGATGTATGCAAGGGGATAACGGGGAAGGGCAGGGTGGCAGACCTGGCTGAGGCGTGTGAAGGTCTGCTTGAGTCTGCGTATGTCTGTGTGTGTGTGTGTGTGTGTGTGTGTCTGAATCTGAGTGTGTCTGCGTGTCTGTTTCTGTGTGTGTGTGTTTGTGTGTGTGTGTGTGTGTGTGTGTGTGTGTGTCTGTGTGTCTGTGTGTCTGTGTGTCTGCAGCTGCTGAGTAATGGTTTCATTTGTAAAAGACAGATTTCACAATGTTCAAAAAGATCATTTTTTGTGCTTTTATATATTTTCTAGCTTGTTCTCACAGTAGCAGGAACCGTTCTGGACACAAGTTGCCCCAAAATACCATCTCTACCACTGAATGTCGGACAGCTGTTGAATTATAGAGTTCCTGATTGCCTTTTAAATTCTGTTCTTAGAATAGTAAAGATTCCAACATCAATAGTAAGTAATAAAGTCTGTGTTATACGTGCGCCCACTGACAATTACTCGTTACCAGCAATCTAAGGCCCATATTCACTAAACAGTGCTAAGTTTCAGCATCCATTCATACCCTATGTTGGGTCTGTGCCAACGTGAATAACCTTCAATGTTATGAATAACTTTCCTTTTGCGTGTGCTGCTTTTATATAAAACTAAAAGGTTAAACTCCCCAACAATTTAACTGCAAAATGTGTTTGTTATCTGGGATGTGTATGCGCGCTTTGTACTGATGGCTACTGCATGGTGAAACGCGTGTGCACACTTTGTACTGACAGCTGCTGCATGGTGAAATGCGTGTGCACGTTTTGTACTAAAGGCTACTGCATGGTGAAACGCATGTAGACACTTCGTACTGTGACCGCTCTCCTTCATTGTGAAACGCGTTTGCACGCTTTGTACTGTGACCACTCCATTGTGAAATGCGTGTGTAAGCTTTGTACTGTGACGGCTCTCCTTCATGGTGAAAAGCGTGTGCGCGCTTTGTACTGTGACCACTCTCCTTCATGGTGAAACGCGTGTGCACTTGTTAAAAAATGTACGAGAACCCGCACAACCTGCACTCGTACACTTCTCTGCTGTGCAATCGTTTGAGTGTAAAATGTGTTTATTCAAAAGCAGCAAAAAAAATCAGAAAAACTGGAATTTACCACATTTCAGACATCTGTCGATTCTCTTCTCTGCTTATCTTGCTGCATACAGTTCTAGATTCGGGGTTGTCTTACATTCTCTTCTCTGCTTATCTTGTTGCATTCAGTTCTAGATTTGGGGTTCTCTTAGATTCTCCTCCCTGCTTATCTTGTTGCATTCAGTTCTAGATTAGGGGTTCTCTAACATTCTCCTCTCTGCTTATATTGCTGCATTCAGTTCTAGATTTGGGGTCCTCTTATATTCCCTTCTCTGCTTATCTTGCTGCATTACGTTCTAGATTGGGGGTTCTCTTACATTCTCCTCTCTTCTTATCTTGCCTTCAGTTCTAGATTTGGGGTTCTCTTAGATTCTCCTCTCTGCTTATCTTGCTGCATTCAGTTCTAGATTAGGGGTTATTTTACTTTCTCCTCTCTGCTTATCTTGCTACGTTCAGTTCTAGATTCAGAGTTCTCTTAGATTCCCTTCTCTGCTTATCTTGCTGCATTAAGTTCTTGATGGGAGGTTCTCTTAGATTCTCTTCTCTGCTTATCTTGCTGCATTCAGTTCTAGATTTGGGTTCTCTTACATTCTCCTCTCTGATTATATTGCTGTATTCAGTTCTAGATTCGGGGTTCTCTTAGATTCTCTTCTCTGCTTATCTTGCTGCATTCAGTTCTAGATTTGGGATTCTTTTGCACATTGGCAGAGCGAGTTTCTTGTTCCTCATGCTTTGAAAAATGTTCCAAAATGGCATCAATTTGACGGCCGCACAAACCGGGAGAGTTCCCCATGAGTGGGACGGGATATCACGTGCCAGTTGGAGAATATCACGGTGCCCGTTAATGTTGTTACTACCGGGTAATGATTTCTTGTTGCTTTCCCCACAGCTCGACCTATCCACACTCAAACTCATAGAAATTTTCCCTGGGGTAAGTGAATTTTATTAAACATTCTATGACTCGGGATGTGCTAAGCAGCAATGGCGTGTATCACACACTAACGCAGCGTTAACAGCCACAATGCCGAGTATAACGCAGCGTTAACAGCCACAATGCAGAGTATCACACACCAATGCAGCGTTAACAGTCACAATGCAGAGTATCACACACTAGCACAGTGTTGACTGTCATTATGCAGAGTATCACACACCAATGCATCGTCAACAGTCACAATGCAGAGTATCACACACCAACGCAGTCACGCAGTCACAATGCCGAGTATCACACACCAACACAGCGGTGACAGTCATTATGCAGAGTATCACACACCAACGCAGCGTTAACAGTCACAATGCAGAGTATCACACACCAACGCAGCGTTAACAGTCACAATGCAGAGTATCACACACCAACGCAGTGTTAACAGTCACAATGCCGAGTATCACACACCAACGCAGCGCTAACAGTCACAATGCAGAGTATCACACACCAACGCGACAATATTCCAAAATATTTAATTGGCCCATTTCAATGGAAAAGAATCTTCCCAAGTATGTTTTGTCGGTCTAAGGCAGTTGTGGTGGCTAACTTCCTTTTTTAAGGGCCACCAACAGGTCAGGTTATCAGGATATCCCTGCATCAGCACAGGTGGGTCAATCAGCGGCTCAGTCTTCGATATATATCAGGAATATCCTGAAAACCTGACCTGTTGGTGGCCCTAGAAGCCTGGAGTTGCCCCCTTTGTCTATGGGCGAAGCTTCTGACTTTGTAAAGCGCATCACAAGATCTGAGAATTTTGACAAAGTCCGTCATTAAATCAATGTCATTTTTAACCGACTGAGCCACCTGTGCTGACTCTGGGATAGCCTGAAAACCTGACCTGTTGGGGGCGGGTGGGGGGGGGGCAAAAGAAATACCAGTTTAACATCCTTCGATTGTTTTTCCGCTCAGGGAGCATTTGTGTTAGTGTCAGGATATCCAAATGGCCGCCCCTTTTCTTTAGCGACAGTTGAATGAAAGGTCACAATATTGTGCCCAATCTGTATATTTTAGGTGATTTAATAATATTATTATTATTATATTATACAGAGCATATATGAAATGCCGGCATGACCTCAGGACGATTCACGTTTCTGTGTTTGTTTTCCGTAGTTACTCGATGTTGCTGTAGGAGACGTCCTGAAGGTGGAAATTAACGCCAAAAATCCTGTGATAAAAACAATAGCTGGATCAGCGTCAGTGACCATTACCTTGAACGTGGTCATAAGCAGCGAATCCGACACGTTGATTGAATTAGATGTTGTAAGTATAAAAACGGGCTGCGGGGTACCGGGGACCCGGACAATATGGTTACGCGAGGAAGGGGAGGGGGGCTGAAGTTGGAATTTCTGCGGCTGGGATCGACCCCAGAGGTTTGGATGAGGGCCAAACGTGTCCGTTCCACCACGGGGCACAGGACACCAGGTGTGACTCTGCCCGGCCTGAAAAACATTGATTCCATCACATCCACGGCTGCGCCGATCCACGTCTTCTGGTTGTATCATTAGAGGGCCCCTAAGACACGACGATTCAGTTGGGGGTCTCTTGCCACAGACGGCATGATGGGTTTTCATCTCAGGAAAACGTTAACAAACCCCCCCCCCCCCCCAAAAAAAAGAAATACTATTAACTTTATTTGGTTTATTGTAGACCGTGGATTTAGTTGCGACCCATAACATCATTGGAAGGAACTTGGAACTTGAGCTGTGTCTAAACAGGTAATATAATTTATAGGAATATTGGGAATATGTAGATAAGAGAACCTGGGTATACTTTATTAATAGGAGAAACAAAAATGTTACCCATAAAACAGCGCAGGTCACAGATGGATACTTACAGCTGCTAGGAAGCAGAAAGTAGCAATGCCTCCTACTCTGTTATACTACTCATTGGCTTTTTCGAAGACCAAGCTACATTCAGTTCCGGGGGTTTCCCCTCCTCCCTCCTCCTCCTCCCCCCCTCCATTAATCCCCCACTCCCCCCTAATCCCCCCTACCAACCCCTCTCAGTTCCCGAGATAATTACCTGTGAAGTTCCCGGCCAAATATGGGGCACACAGGAAGTGGCCACATCCTCAGTTACAGCTTCCTATTGGTCAGTCATTTCAATCCCTTTAAAAAAGATGTCTTTCCAGCCAATGGGCTCTAAAGTGGTCTTATAGAATAGCATAGCTTAGTCACTATGGGCAACAATGTGCTCAGTGCTAGAGGTGAGTGTTATGCCTTCACAAAAATGTATTTATTCTAGTAACTATTTACATGTTAAATTATTATTTGTAGTGAAATTGAAGTTGAAATAACTGTGGTCACCACACACCAACAGTGCGGCTGCGCAGTAAGTATTCACACTGTAAATACACACGACTGTAACTCTGTGACATTATATGCCACTGAACTCCGTGACAGTGTAAATACATGCCAGTGTAACTCTGTGACATTATACGGCCACTGAACTCCGTGACAGTGTAAATACACGCCAGTATAACTCTGTGACAGTGTAAATACACGCCAGTATAACTCTGTGACAGTGTAAATACACGCCAGTGTAACTCTGTTTCAGCTTAAATACACGCCAGTATAACTCTGTGACAGTGTAAATACACGCCAGTATAACTCTGTGACAGTGTAAATACACGCCAGTATAACTCCGTGACAGTGTAAATACACGCCAGTATAACTCTGTGACAGTGTAAATACACGCCAGTATAACTCTGTGACAGTGTAAATACACGCCAGTATAACTCTGTGACAGTGTAAATACACGCCAGTGTAACTCTGTTTCAGCTTAAATACACGCCAGTATAACTCTGTGACAGTGTAAATACATGCCAGTGTAACTCTGTGACAGTGTAAATACACGCCAGTGTAACTCTGTGACAGTGTAAATACACGCCACTGAACTCCGTGACAGTGTAAATACACGCCAGTGTAACTCTGTGACAGTGTAAATACACGCCAGTGTAACTCTGTGACAGTGTAAATACATGCAACTGTAATGCCAAGTAATTACAAGTCTCGATTTCTCTCACACTGCCGGGACAGAAGGAGTGAGTGTTTTCCAGAACTATTCTAGTTCTTTAGGGTAATTATATTGGGATAAAATGTATCGGAGTCTCTGAAGCAGCTTGTGTAAATCTCAGCGAGACCCTTTTAAGAACATCAATCAAATATACCCTCAAATGATCTACACAAAATGAAACCTTTTTGCCTTCAGGAGCAAGACATCTTTCTATGTCACTGAAAATAATGAGAAGGCCAAGAGACTTTGAGAGTCATTATTAGCCATTAAACGCCCCCGCTGCCCCGACTCACACTTAGGCCGAGAAGGGAATTGTGAAGTTTAAGAACCAGATCTCATAGGGAGAAGTAAAGTATCTCAACATATTTCTTATAAGCCCAGTATCATCAATGACAGCATACATCCAAGATGGCCGCCTCACAACACGCTAAGGTTATTCCCATGGTTTTATTGAATTGGATTACATATTATGTAGCTCCAAGAACGTACAGTACGTGTGTTTCATTTCCTTAAATGAGTGGGATACACGGTGTAAACAAGCATCTGGATTACACAACGCTTTGATTAAACTAAAAAATGCTTTGTTTTCGTTCTGAAACATTTAGAACGCAGCCACCGAAGTCAAGCAGACGGTGATCGATCTACTCAACTTGTACCTGAACGTATGCCTAAAAGGTGAGTACAGATATTTACTAACCCACTGTGTCATATCGCTGAAGTGTTTCTTGGGTGGGCACGGATAATGAGAAACCTTCGATCTTTCCCCGAGCACTTCTGTGGGTATTTCCATTCGATCGCCACCTCCGGCATGCATATGCATTAGCACCAACGCGCTGTAGAACTGGGGCGATATATATATATATATCTACTATATATTTCTCAAAGTGTCCTATGTGTCGTTGTCTGTCTGTCTGTATGTGTCTCCCTGTGTCCCTCCCTGTGTCCCTAGCGGCAATCAGATTGGACCTTGGGCCAGGTCAATGAGATTGCTCCCTTGGGCCGCCCGCCCCGCACACACACACACTTCCTCTCCCCGGGTCTCCCTCTTTCCCGTGCTTTTTCCTCCCCTCCCCCCCCCCCGCCGCTACAGTCAGTGGGGGAGCGGAGCGAGCGCCCGGGATACAGCGAGGGACTCTCACCTCACCACCCATAGGCCACTCCCTTACCCGGCACTCTCCCTCACCCCCCCACCCGCTCACCCCCCCCCACACACACACACACACACAGAGAGAGCACGTGGCTCTCCCCTCACAGAGGTTGCTCCCTCACCTGGCGCTCTCCTTCACCCCCCACCCGCTCACCCCCCCTCCCCACCCGACCTGCTCACCCCCCCATCCCCCCCACACACACACAGAGTGCGCTCTCTGCGGCATCTCCCCGTCCCAGAGGCCTCTCCTCCGGCTGTCTCCGCCTCTCCTCCGGCTGTCTCCGCCTCTCCCCGTGAGAGGCACAGCACCTCCTCACCGGAGCGTCTCAGCCTCTCCGCGGAGGACCCGAAGGGGGAGTAGGAGGGCGTCCCTGACTCCCCCCGCACTTTGCCCTCCCTGCCCTCCCTCCCCCTGCCCTTTGACCCCCCTTGCCCTCCCTCCCCCTGCCCTTTGCCCCCCCTGCCCCCTGCCGTTAGACCCCCTGCCCTCCCTCCCCCTGTCCTTTGCCCGCCCTGCCCTCCCTCCCCCTGCCCTTTGACCCCCCTTGCCCTCCCTCCCCCTGCCCTTTGCCCCCCCTGCCCTCTGCCCCTCCTGCCCTCCCTCCCCTCTGCCCCCCTGTCCTCCCTTCCCTCTGCCCTCCCTCTCCTCCGCCCCCTGCCCTTAGCCCCCCCTGCCCTCCCTCCCCGTCCTTTGCCCGCCCTCCCCCTGCCCTTTGACCCCCCTTGCCCTCCCTCCCCCTGCCCTTTGCCCCCCCTGCCCTCTCTCCCCTCTGCCCCTCCTGCCCTACCTCCCCTCTGCCCCCCTGTCCTCCCTCCCCTCTGCCCCCCCTGCCCTCCCTCTCCCTGCCCTTTGGCCCCCCCACCCCTCCCTGCCCTTTGGCCCTCCCGACCCTCCCTGCCCTTTGGCCCCCCCGGCCGTCCCTGCCCTTTGGCCCCTCTGCCTCTCCCTGCCCTTTGCCCCCCCCCGCCCCTCCCTTTGGCACCCCCGCCCCTCCCTGCCTTTTGGCACCCCTGCCCCTCCCTGTCCTTTGGCACCCCCGCCCCTCCCTGCCCTTTGGCCCCCCCACCCCTCCCTGCCCTTTGGCCCCCCCACCCCTCCCTGCCCTTTGGCCCCCCACCCCTCCCTGCCCTTTGCCCCCCCTGCCCTCTTGCCCCCCTCCCTCCCCTTAGCCCCCCCTGCCCTCTTGCCCCTCCCTGCCCTTAGCCCCCCACCCCTCCCTGCCCTTAGCCCCCCGAACCTCCCTGCCCTTAGCCCCCCCGCCGCTCCTGCCCTTAGCCACCCAGCCCCTCCCTGCCCTTTGGCCCCCCTGCCCCTCCCTGCCCTTTGGCCCCCTGCCCCTCCCTGCCCTTTGCCCCCCCCCCCCCCGCCCCTCCCTGCCCTTTCCCCCCCCCCACCCCTCCCTGCCCTTTTCCCCCCCAGATACAAATACAAAATACTAAATGGCGCTCAAAACACTCTATCTAAGTGCAAAAGTGCAGTAACAGTGCTAATATACAGTGAAATAACACAAAATACTCGTGCACAAAAATATGAAAAAAAAAGGACACTCAAACCCTTCACGGACTAGTTCCCACGTCCACACTCAAAGCAAAAACGAAATATCAGGGGAGCGTCAGTATCTGAAATAAAATAAATAAACTACCATAGTGCATAACGTTACAGTAAAACATTGAGCAGGTAGAACTCCATAGGAATATGCTAGATCAGTCATAAACCAGGAGGTTGGGAGAAAAAAGACCCAGTAGAGAGACACACAGCCAAGATGTTAAAATGCCAAAAAACACTTTATCCGACAATGATAAAAAATCAAGGCTTACAGGATACCAGATGGTATAAGGCGTTGGTTTTAGAGTGATCTTGATGCCGAGTCGCGACCTCGGGAAACCCCCTCACACAACCGCCTCATTCACTGGCTCCGTCCTTGCTGCTAGTCCACGCCGACACGTCACTTCCGGTTTGCACGCTGGTAGCTGGCGTCACCGGAGCTGCTGCTGCAGACTGTAGCTTGTCTCCCTCTAGGATCCCCCTGCCCTCTTGCCCCTCCCTGCCCTTAGCCCCCCACCCCTCCCTGCCCTTAGCCCCCCGAACCTCCCTGCCCTTAGCCCCCCCGCCGCTCCTGCCCTTAGCCACCCAGCCCCTCCCTGCCCTTAGCCACCCTGCCCCTCCCTGCCCTTTGGCCCCCTGCCCCTCCCTGCCCTTTGCCCCCCCCCCCGCCCCTCCTTGCCCTTTCCCCCCCCCCACCCCTCCCTGCCCTTTTCCCCCCCAGCCCTTTGCCCCCTCCCTCCCAGCCCTCTTGCCCCCCTCCCTCCCTCCCTGCCCTCTTGCCCCTCCCTGCCCTTAGCCCCCCCGACCCTCCCTGCCCTTAGCCCCCCCGACCCTCCCTGCCCTTAGCCACCCCACCCCTCCCTGCCCTTTGGCCCCCCTGCCCCTCCATGCCCTTTGGCCCCCCTGCCCCTCCCTGCCCTTTGGCCCACACGCCCCTCCCTGCCCTTTGCCCCCCCCCCCACCCCCCCTGCCCTTTGCCCCCCCGCCCTTTGCCCCCCGCCACCCCTCCCTGCCATTTTCCCCCCTCCGCCCCTCCCTGCCCTTTACCCCCCCCACCCCTCTCTGCCCTTTGCCCCCCCCGCCCCTCTCTGCCCTTTGCCCCCCATGCCCTTTGCCCCCCTGCCCTTTGCCCTCCCCGCCCCTTGACCCCCCCGCCCTTCCACGCCCCTCCCCCCTGCCCCTCCACGCCCCTCCCCCCCCGCCCTTCCACTCCATGCCCCCTGTCCTTCCACGCCCGGGCAACGCCCAACGCCGGGTATATCAGCTAGTATATATATTTTCCACCGCGATCAATTCCTATGGTAGAGTATGTACGGAAGTGCAGCACAAAACCAGATGATAATATATGCAGATAAATTTGAGAAGCACGCGCACGATATTAGGAGGAGGCGTGTGTATGAGGAACTCCTGTATAATGTGGATTTATTCAGACACTACTTGCAAATAATCAGTTTGCATCTGTGACCACAAGTCCAGGGACACATGAGTGTCTCTTTAATAACATACTAGGGTCAGAGTTATTTATAGGTAGGAATTCCTCCTTCCCATTTCCTTCCTCGCCCCGAGAAAACCTGGGGTCTCTACACCCGAACATTGGATTATTTAATCACCGGGGAGCCCCTGGTTTCGGAGATACTTACTGCCAAGGTTCCCACCGATTGCATCTCATCCAGGGGGAAACAAAATGGAGGGAAAATCTCCCGCGTTACGATCGGCAGCGGCTTCCGATTGGCCGGCGTGACGCAGGGATTTTAATACCAGGGACTAACCAGTGGCACCTTTCTCAGTATATATCTCGGGATCCAGGGGGTCCCCGTAGCTGAAAATAACGGTTTTAGACCCCCACTCCGGAGACCCCCCTGCTTCCCACCCATGTAAGCAGGTGGTGGATTAGAGGAACAGCCTAGTCTGGCGCAGACCTTCACGGTCTCGCCATGCGCCTGCCACCATATTCTCCATGTCACGTGCGACAAATAAACCCCCATGTGTGAGCGGCACAACCTGTCCTCGTAGTAACAGAGCGCTGTCCAACGGTTCATGCCGTATCGAAAGGTAAATCGCCGTGTTGTACCGCGTGTAGTCCGGCCGCTACCTTGCAAAGCTCAACACTGGCCAAGGAAACCCTACGGGGTAACTCCACCCTACCTCTAATACCCTCGCTGCCTCCCACCATTAACAAAGTAATTTTCACCAAGTTACTGCCTTCTAAGCACTCACTGATGTGATTAATGCCTTGTCTTGCAGTCCCCACTATATCTTTACCAGTACCAATTCCGGTACCAATTCCAACGACACCAATACCACCATGCCAACAAGTCGAGGTGAGCACGTCCAAATTGATCCCATCCCTAAGAACGTTTATAAAACCTTTACAATGCACCGATACTCATCAACGAACCTCAAGGAAGTTATTTTACAGCCTCGATGTGTTACCCAAGTAATGTGTCATTGGTATCAACAGTGCAGAAGTGGGAGGCTATACCAAATATATGTGAGGGTTACAGTGGGCATTGGGTCACTATGTTGGGTATACAGAATATATATATATATATATATATATATATATATATATATATATATATATATATAATATATATATATATATATATATATATATATATATATGCACAGGATTAAGCCCCATGGGCGGGCTTCACTAAGCGCTGAGGTCTGAAATGGCAGTTAATACAAAATCAGGGGGCGATCCCCCTATCCAGTGAGAATAAAGGTTTGGATGTTTATTAGATCATGGGGGAAAAAAATATGTTAGGCAAGCACATGTTATACATATGTTAGGCACATGTTATACATATGTTAGGCACATGTTATACATATGTTAGGCACATGTTATACATATGTTAGGCACATGTTATTAAATCACTTTTCTAGCAGAAATCCGTAGTGCCTAGGTCTTTCCTTACATACATGCTATTGGGGGTACATGCTATTGGGGGTACCACGCAGAGATTCCTGGACCAGGAGCACTGGTATTTGTATTGTTTTGATTTCTTTTGGGGAGTGCAGCATTATCCTTCACATTTGTAGGCAAACGTCAGGCCATTTTCTTTCTTCGAGCTTCAATCTCATGCCCGCTTTGGTAAATAGCCTTGTGAATATTGTGTTCTGCCGCAGTGACGCGTCACCCTCACAAACCGCCAGAAAGTAACCGTTTCTCCGTCTCTCGTCAGGCATCTTGCTCTTGTGCCATTCCAAAGTGAAGCCTGGCCTCCCAGCCCCGCGAGGTAAATGCCTTCCACGCAGAAGAGCGTTGAGTTCTTCACATCCTTTCCTTATCTTTTGAATCAAACTCTGCTTCTTCCGCTCGCACACAACCTGGTTTGTGGTTAAAGAATTGAAACATCGCTGTGCGCCTTCAAAACAAGACGCCCTATGTAACGCCTGGCGCTTTGTGTCGCTGTGTACGCACAGTGTAACCTGCACAATAAATGATTGAATTTTCTCTGCAATTTTGTTTGTTATCTTTTATAGAAAATGGTTTTGACACATTCTCCACTTTCCCCAGTTCATAGCTGCGTGTAAAACCTCGGCAAACTGCCGGTGAAGTGAATGTAGTGTTAGGGCAGAAATCCCAGCCAAATGACATACTCCATATGCATTATTTGTGGGCCAATCATGTCATGTTACTGTGTACACGACAGCTTGAGATGCATACAGCATATGCCCTGGGATATCTCTAGCCTGCCCATGCCCTGGGACATCGCTAGCCTGCCTATGCCCTGGGATATCTCTAGCCAAACCATTGTGACAGGAGGGGGTAACCAGGCTCTATAATAAAGGTCAAGCCCATTTGGTTACCCCTGCTCCGTGTATAAGGGTCCCAGAGAGTTAGCTCTTGGACCCAGTAACATAGTATGATCACATTGTACGCAGGGTAATAACAATGTGTGTGTGTGTGTTTCCCTTTCCGGGCATGCCATCAATCAGGGATTGCTAGTGTATGAGTTTCAAGGGGTGGGGAGGGGGTTTGCGGAGGAACCGTTGACAGAATGTGCCTGGGAGGTTGGAGTCCTGAGTTACCGGGTCCCCAATAAATGTACCAGGGAATCATGCCTGATTCTCGGATACATGTAGGCATATTGTCCCGGCAATACCTCCCCATGAAAACATAAGCGCAACTCACCACTAGGGTACCCTGCTTCAGCACAGCCCAGAAAGTTGAATGAGGCACAGGGATAAATATGTATCCCTGTAGCTGAGGGAATCACTAGATTAAGGGGGACACTCCGGCTAGTGTCAAGGTGAGCCAGAACCAGTATAGGGTTTGTGGGTTGCCCATCCGTATATTAGATTGGGGGGGGGGGGGGAGTCAGAGTCCAAGGGA
The DNA here is from genome assembly GCF_040206685.1 of Ascaphus truei. Lineage (NCBI taxonomy): Eukaryota > Metazoa > Chordata > Amphibia > Anura > Ascaphidae > Ascaphus > Ascaphus truei. The sequence goes on from NC_134497.1 coordinate 17,850,983, forward strand.
AAGTGTGTGGGGAATAAGGCAGACAGAAATAAAACGACAAGACTCGGTGTGTATTAAAATATAGTTTTAATATGTTTAAACATTTGTAACTGATGTCCAAACAGGCAGCCCGTGCAAACCCATAGGCGCCGGTAGGTCTGCTGGACATCGGAGTTCAAAGCAGCCAGAGGATGGCCAGAACGTGATGTGTGAACGGCATTTGGTCAGCGGGGAAAGGCGGAGTACTAAGTCCGGAGATCTATGGTTGTCCTCCGGGATGCAACTTGTTCTGCCAGACCTAGGGTCGTGCCTGCCCAGCGGGTGGCATTGGGATAGCTGGGGGGAGATGTGGCAGGCTTGCACATGACCCGTGGCCATTTCAAATTTCATGCAGGTCCGGATTTTCTACCCGGCTTGGCTCTGATTGGCTGCTTGATAAAGTTCCCACACGCTGATTGGCTGTCCGCTCTGCTTCTATTTAATGAATGAAGCAGAGAATACTATAAGAAGCCTTGAGCCAATCAGATTGTGTGTTCCCCTTGAGTCAGAGCCGGAAGAGCGCGGGCAGACTATTCATAGATGCTTTGTTTGTAATAGCAAAGCTAAGGTACTAGCTTCGATTTCGAGTCTGAAAAGCCTGCCCTCCAGAGACTAAGTCCAGCATTTTGCGCCCAAGTTCTCGGAATCGAACGTAGTGGTCGCGGCTGGGATCTTATGCCGATTTGAGTTCCTGGAGATTTGGAGTAGCTCGCGGTCAGGAGGGACCAAGTTATCAGAAGCGAACATAGCGGTGGCGTATGGCATTTTATGCCGATTTGGGTCCAGGAGATCCCGGGCTAAGTCTCGGTCAGGGTAAAACTCTCACAAAGAGATCCCTGCACCTAGGAAAGTCTAGTTTCCTACCCCAGCCCAAAAGTAAGTGTGTCTTTCGTCTGTATTTTGTGTATCATTGTGTGTAAGCGAATTTATGCCGAATAAATTACAATTTATTTCAATAACCTTGTTTTGCTCAATGATCCCGATAAAAAGTGTAAATAACCCGGTTACCCGTGACACCCATATCCTGGGCTATCTCTAGCCTGCCTATGCCCTGGGATATAATCTAGCCTGCTTTTGCAATGGGATATCTCTAGCCCGCCCATGCCCTGGGCCACCTCTAGCCTGCCCATGCCCTAGGCTATCTCTAGCCTGCCCATGCCCTGGGCCATCTCTAACCTGCCTATGCCCTGGACTATCCCTAACCTGCCTATGCCCTGGACTATCTCTAGCCTGCCTATGCCCTGGGATATCTCTAGCCTGCCTATGCCCTGGGCAATCTCTAGCCTGCATATGCCCTGGACTATCCCTAACCTGCCTATGCCCTGGACTGTCCCTAGCCTGCCTATGCCCTGGGATCACTCTGGCCTGCCCATGCCCTGTATGCCATCACTTTGCATCCCAGGTGTGGTGGCAAACTTGGTTCTAATGACACAAAGCTGTTTTAAGGCGAAGCTTCTGCGGGTGAGAAAGTGAAGGAAAGGTAAACAGACGTCAGTTTAAAAAAAGGGGGGAATAATATTGCAGATTGCGTTCTGACGTTTGGGACGACAACAGCACTTCCGAGAGTTGTAAAACACACGTGTATTTCCAGGTCCAGCCGTGTGACACCGAATAACATGCGGTGTGAGAATTACATGCCAGGACGAGGGATAATGTCGGTAAAACGAGCTTGACACAATAATAAATAAATAAACATGTCCTGTAACTCATAGCAATCCCAGAATAAGCTCCCACCTTTATCTGGGCTCGGTGCATCAGGGATACGCTGGGATGACACATACTCTTCGCCCTCAGTCTGCTGTCTCTTTACAATCGGCCACAGGCGGGGACTTCTGCAGTGTCGTGTGACCAAGCAGGGTCCCTCTCAGGCTCTGCGAGCTGGTGGAGGTGATCTTGGAAAGGAAAATCCCAACGTTATACTCAGCAAGGTATCACGTCACAGATTACACCCAATGCAATACATCCCTGTATAGAGTATTACACCCAATGCAATACCTTCCAGTATAGAGTATTACACCCAATGCAATACCTTCCATCAATAGAGTATTACATCCAATGCAATACCTTCCAGTATAGAGTATTACACCCAATGCAATACCTTCCATCAATAGAGTATTACACCCAATGCAATACTTTCCAGTATAGAGTATTACACCCAATGCAATACCTTCCAGTATAGAGTATTACACCCAATGCAATACCTTCGAAGTATCGAGTATTACACCCAATGCAATACCTTCCATCAATAGAGTATTACACCCAATGCAATACCTTCCAGTATAGAGTATTACACCCAATGCAATACTTCGAAGTATCGAGTATTACACCCAATGCAATACCTTCCAGTTTAGAGTATTACACCCAATGCCATACCTTCCAGTATAGAGTATTACATCCAATGCAATACCTTCCAGTATAGAGTATTACATCCAATGCAATACCTTCAAAGTATCGAGTATTACACCTAATGCAATACCGTCCAGTATAGAGTATTACATCCAATGCAATACCTTCCAGTATAGAGTATTAAACCCAAATGCAATATGTTCCAGTATAGAGTATTAAACCCAAATGCAATACCTTCCAGTATAGAGTACAGGCATACCCCGGTTTAAGGACACTAACTTTAAGTACACTCGCGAGTAAGTACATATCGCTCAATAGGCAAACGGCACCTCACGCATGCGCCTGTCAGCACGTCCTTAACAGCAATACCAGCTCCCTACCTGTACCAAAGCTGTATGCAAGCGGGGAGACTATAGAGCCTATTACAAATGCATTATTTACATCTGTTATGCATGTATATGACGATTGCAGTACAGTACATGCATCAATAAGTGGGAAAAAGGTAGTGCTTCACTTTAAGTACATTTTCGCTTTACATACATGCTCCGGTCCCATTGCGTACGTTAATGTGGGGTATGCCTGTATGCAATACCTTCCAGTATAGAGTATTACATCCAAAGCAATACCTTCAAATATAGAGTAATACACCCAATGCAATACCTTCCAGTATTGAGTATTACACCCAATGCAATACCTTCCAGTATAGAGTATTACACCAATGCAATACCTTCCAGTATAGAGTATTATATCCAATGCAATACCTTCCAGTATAGAGTATACCACCCAATGCAATACATTCCAGTATAGAGTATTACATCCAATGCAATGCCTTCCAGTACAGAGTATTAAACCCAATGCAATACCTTCCAGTATAGAGTATTACACCCAATGCAATACCTTCCAGTACAGAGTAGTACACAAAATGCAATACCTTCCAGTATAGAGTATTACACCAATGCAACACCTTCCAGTATAGAGTATTACACCCAATGCAATACATTCCAGTATAGAGTATTACACCCAATGCATTAACTACCAGTATAGAGTATTACATCCAATGCAATACCTTCCAGTATAGAGTATTACATCCAATGCAATACCTTTCAGTATAGAGTATTACACCCAATGCAATACATTCCAGTATAGAGTATTACACCCAATGCAATACCTTCCAGTATAGAGTATTACATCCAATGCAATACCTTCCAGTATAGAGAATTACATCCATTACAGTACCTTCCACTATAGAGTATTACACCCAATGCAATACCTTCCAGTATAGAGTATTATACCAATGCAATACCTTCCAGTATAGATTATTACATCCAATGCAATACCTGCCAGTATAGAGTATTACACCCAATGCAAATCCTTCCAGTATACAGTATTACATCCAATGCAATACCTTCCAGTATAGAGTATTATATCCAATGCAATACCTTCCAGTATAGAGTATTACACCCAATGCAATAAATTCCAGTATAGAGTATTACACCCAATGCAATACCTTCCAGTATAGAGAATTACACCCAACGTTATACTCAGCAAGGTATCACATCACAAATTACACCCAATGCAATACATTCCAGTATAGAGTATTACACCCAATGCAATACCTTCCGGTATAGAGAATTACACCCAATGCAATACCTTCCAGTATAGAGTATTAGACCCAATGCAATACATTCCAGTATAGAGTATTACACCAATGCAACACCTTCCAGTATAGAGTATTACATCCAATGCAATACCTTCCAGTATAGAGTAGTACACCCAATGCAATACCTTCCAGTATAGAGTATTACATCCAATGCAATACCTTCCACTATAGAGTATTATATCCAATGTAATACCTTTAGAGAATTACAACAAACGTTATACTCAGCAAGGTATCACATCACAAATTACACCCAATGCAATATTCCAATATAGAGTATAAAACCCAAATGCAATACCTTCCAGTATAGAGTATTACACCCAATGCAATACCTTCCAGTAGAGTATTACACCCAATGCAATACCTTCCAGTATAGAGTATTACACCTAATGCAAAACCTTCCAGTATAGAGTATTACACCCAATGCAATACCTTCCAGTATACAGTATAAAATCCAATGCAAGCCTGCCAGTATAGAGTATTACACCCAATGCAATACCTTCCAGTATAGAGTATTACATCCAATGCAATACCTTCTAGTATAGAGCATTATATCCAATGCAATACCTTCCAGTATAGAGTATTACACCAAATGCAATACATTCCAGTGTGATGGATTGGATAAAATGCCTATTTTTTCATCTGTAATACTTTGCTATGATTCCTTACTCAAAATGGCTACCGTAGCTACCCCTCCCTTCAAGTAAGGAAGATGGCACCGAGGAATTCTACTCCAATGCTGATATGTTCAAAAACTACAAAAACAAGACCATAAATCATAACAACAAGACCATACAAGGACTGAGACCTAACAAAGAATCACTGAGCTGTCTAGCTCTTTTGCATACAAACCCCCTCCCCTACAGCCCCTGTATATGAACGCAGGCTCTGTAGGAATAAAGTCAGACATTATCATACTGAACGTGTGTCAGCGTGATCTTTTCTCAGTGCACGCATTACCTACATAGGAAAATAATCTGGATGGGGACAGATACTCTGCAGATGATTGTTCTGATCCAAATCAGTTGGCGCCCAACGTGGGGCTCTGGGTTTTGAACCAACGGACAGCCGTGCGCAGAGGGACCGGGGTGGACCAAGTGCGGACGCGGCAGGAGACTGATCACCTCTGGAGTACGGTAAGATAACATTTATTATCTACCGATACGCACTGTCTCCGCTGTTGGTCTATTTCTGTGTCTCATACGGCTCTCCGAAGGTCACCTAAAGACAGGTAGATATCTTGCCCAGAGCCCGTTTTAAACTCAAACCTGTTACCTAGACTATCTGTCACTCGGTATATGTTTACATGTTGTATATGTTAGTCAGTGCCGCAAGTGGGAGCCCGGAGTGGAGTGGGATTTTTGTCGGCTGACTAGGGTTTTTTTCAATGTACGTTGTAAACTTGGTGGAAGGAGGGGTAAAGGGGGAGTAAGGTATAGTCGGTTCAGAGAGGAAACACGGGAATCCCGGTAGTGACTGTGCGGTTTGGCGCGTTGCAAGGGAAGGAGTGTTGCGCGTTACGGTTGGTAACTGCGCGGAATCCTGTCGATTGATCCCTGAACAACCTTTCCCTCTCTCGTAATCAAGTTGTATGTTATGTCCAAAATGTGTTTGTGTATTAGTGTTGAGAATTCATGAGGACGGGTGGGGATTGTTGAGAGTAGAAGAGATAGCCCATAGGTGCTTGGGCGATAACCCCTAGACGTTAAACTGCCCGAACTCCTGTTTTTTCCGCGTTAAGGTACGCTTTGCAGTAGGAAAAAGAAAGTGAATAGGAAAGAAAAAGCAAGTGGATTTTGGGATACAATTAGATACTGTGTATATTATTTGGAAGGGAAAGGAAGTGTTATAAGTGAAGGGAAAAAAAAAAAAAGCAGGGCATTTTTGCTAGTAATTGCAGTATAGAGGAAAAAAAAAAAAAAAAAAAAAAGTGCAGTTTTAACATTTGAGCACAGGCAAGTAAGACAGGGAAAGGAGTCTTAGCCTGCCACCTAGTGGCCGAGAGAGAGAACAGAACGGAAAAGAATGGGACAGCCCTGGTAACATTTATTTGAAAGCTTTGTTCGTACTGGCCACACGAATGGGTCTTTTAAAACCGGAAAATATTCTTTTTCCTTCTGTTCTAATGGCAACTAGAAAGAGGGGTCTTTTTCTGTGGGAGGGAGAAGTTCAGGGAGCGCAGTCTTGTGTGTTTTTTGAATCCCACAGGGAAACATACCTTACGTTAGTATGAGTCAAAATAATTCTGTTGAGGGACAGAAGGGTCCCGCTGCATTTATTTTATCATTGCCAGGACAGAAATTAATATAATAACAAGTGAAAAATAAAGCAAGTAAGCTGTTTAAAGTATGTAGTATTACTGCAGCAGAAGGCAGGTTACAGCCAGAAGAGTGGCGAAAGATATTGAAAGAAAAGAGAGGAATTTTGAATGATAACAACCTGCTGAAGATAGCAGAAGCCTGGTTTAATGTTACCAAGGCTGTCCAGAGAAAAATGGACCGAGCAGGAGATAGAAAAGGGAGGGAAGATTGTTTTAATTGTGATGTGACTGATTTATCTATACTCACTCCTTTGTTACCTTCGCTCCCAGCTCCAGCAGCACCCCCACCTATACAACCCACTACCCCGCCCACGAATGACAAACCAATTTTGACTGTTCATGCAGCAGAACTATATCCTGTGATGCAGGCAGACGGTTCCTATTACACCCCGACTGCGCCCCTAATGCCCCTGATGCCAGTCCTTTCACCCCAAACAATCATTGCCCCAGCGTTAGGGATTCAAGTCTACCCTGACACAACAATAGCACACAGACCCAGCAGCAGTGTCCACTATAGTACGCCTGGTAGTTTTGACTCAGATAGTGAGTCACAGGCCGTTGCACAGGAGGCAAACATGACCTGGAATACTAACCCCAGACACCCCCCAGTACCCGACCCCTGCCCATGGTTATATGGGCAGACGCCCAAGCAGGTAGAAAGCGCCCCAATAATGTATGTCACCTCACCCCCTTCCTGGTAGACACAGCCAGGAGCGTAATTAGAGCTGCAGACATACCCGACCCTTCCTATTTGTCTGATATTGATGTTTCATGTGTGGGGGTAGATGGCACACCACGCTCTAGCCCATTAACATGACCCCTGCAGATAGGTCCCTACCCTGAACTATTTGCACGATTTGTAGTTTCCTCCACTTGCCCGCTTAATCTGCTTGGCGCTGATGTTTTATCCAGGTTACAGGCCTCCATAATATTCTCCGAGGACGACACCGTTGATGTAACCTCCCCGCTCTGGGAATCAGATGTCTCTGCCCTTTGTTCCCTTCCGATACTTTTGGCATTAGCGGACAAACCCTCAGCTGCCAGTATACCGCCCGCTGTCATGGATAGGATACCGTCCAAATTATGATCCACCGGCCCTGAGGATAACGGGCACCTAAGGGTACCGCCCATTGTTGTACAGCTCAAATAAGGGGCCCGCTTCCCCGTAAACTGCAATACTCCTCTTTTCCCTGTGAAGAAACGCACCGCGAAGGGTGAACCTGATAAGTATAGAATGGTTCAAGATCCTCAAGCAGTAAAAGATGCAACCATTGTACGATGTTTTAACAACAAATCTTTTCCAGATGACCCCAGAGGCTTCCAAGAATTTCACTGTTCTCAAACAGGTAATATCCTCTGCCCCTGCCTTGGGCTTCCCAGACTATGATTTACCCTTTAAGCTTTTCGTATCAGAACGAAATGGACATGCAACTGGAGTGTTAACACAGCCACACGCTGGCCGATGTCGACCTATTGGTTATTACTCCAGCCGTCTCGATGCTGTGGCTCGTGGTGGACCGTCCTGTCTTCGTGCTGTCTTTGCTGCTCAAGCACTGCTGGATAAAACTTCGGACATTGTTCTAGGGCATGACCTCATTCTCCTGGCACCACATGACATTGCTGCTATTCTCAATCAGACACAGCCAAAACATCTGTCCGCTGCCAGACACCTCAGGTTGCAATGCTCACTTCTCATTCCAGACAATGTCACCCTTCTCTGGTGCCAAGTGCTTAACCCCTCCACTCTTCTTCCACTTCCCGAGGGGGGAGATGTGCAGGGACACGAACAAGAACAAAGCACAGCTGGAGTCGACCTACCCTATGATTGCTTCGAACTCATGAAGCTAGAAACTGCTCATCTGCCCACGGTGAGTGAAACGCCGATACAGAACCCAGATCTAATCCTGTTTGTGGATGGTTCTCGATATGCTGATCAACAAGGCACCTACCATACGGGTTATGCGGTCACCACAAACTCTGTGGTCCTACTGGCAAGCACACTACCGTCAACAGCATCCGCACAAGAGGCTGAACTACAAGCTCTCACTGCAGCGTGTAAACTGGCAGAAGGACAAACGGCGAATATCTACACTGACTCTAGATGTGCCTTTGGAGTAGCACATGATTTTGGCGTCATTTGGCAAACCAGGGGATTTCTGACAGCAGCAGGAACACCAGTGAAACACAGCTCAGCCATACAAGCTCTGATGGACGCCCTACTCCTTCCAAGCCATGTGGCCATCCTGAAGGTAAAGCCCATGGGAAACTGAACACAGAAGAAGCCAGAGGAAACCATCTGGCGGATGCTGCGGCAAAACAAGCTGCCAGCGGGATACGAGAAGTGGAAGATCAAGTGGACACGACAAGGATGGTTCCGTTAATGCAGAACCTCCCAGTGAATCGAGAATATCTGAAGAAGTTGCAAGAATCTGCAACAAAGGAAGAAAAGGAAAGCTGGAAGAAAAGAGGTGCATCGCCCCAAGAAGGAATTTATGAGTACAAAAAGAAACTTTGTCTGCCATGGGCACTGTATCCTGTTGTGGTACAATGGGCACATGGAGCAGCATATCTCTCGAAGACTCTTATGAATGCACTGATCGACAAATACTATGTGGCGCCTGGAATTACCCCAATGACTAGTAATTTCTGCAAATTATGTACAATTTGTGCAAAGTGTAACCCAGGATGTGTGGAAAAACCACCGCAGAAACACCTTGCAAGGCCCCGCTTTCACTGCTACGTTAGCTAAAGAAATTTGGTCCGCGCTAGGGACCACCCTTGCTTTCCACACCCCATAGCATCCCCAGAGTAGCGGAAAGGTAGAAAGAATGAATGGCACACTGAAAACTAGAATGTTGAAAATGGCCCAGGAAACAAATATGCCCTGGCCAGATAGTCTACCCATTGTTTTGTTCAGTGTTCGATACACCCCATGAGGGGAATATGCTCTATCCCCATTTGAGATACTGTTTGGTACTGCCCCCAAACTTGGTTGTTACTACCCACAGCAGTTACAGATGCAGTCTGATGTTTTGACCAAATATGTAACTGCCCTAGCGCAAGAACTAACCAATATACATGGTCGAGTGTTTTCTTCTATTCCAGATCCAGATCTAGATACCGGGACTCAAACTCGTGCCCGGAGACTGGGTGCTTGTGAAGAAATTTGTAAGGAAACTTCCCTAGAGCCCAGATATGATGGTCCTTTCCAAGTTCTGTTGACCACAGCGACATCAGTCAAACTAACTGGCAAGAACACCTGGATACACGCCTCTCATTGCAAGAAGGTTCCAGCTCCCAACGAGGACACCTCAGAAGGAAAATGATGCTATATATCCTTTGCTTGTTGGGTCTAGGGGGGGCACAAGAGATTGCTATCACCCAACATGAAGGGGTAGTCACGTTTTGGTATAATTCATCCAATACTCATGTAGCTACCTTCTCCTTTGATTATTGTAATATAGTCCGCTGCCCCTCAACACATTGGCAATATAATCGATACAGCAATGTCGGTTTCAGGTCTACTTATATATGCGTAACGGATTCCTACTGGGGAAAGGAATGTGATTACTGGGGAGCAGTAGGATGGAACACGGGAACAGATTGGGGATACCGACCACAAAATGGTCTAACAAGGAAAGACGGGATGGCAAAAGATTCTTGCCCAAATAGGCATCGCAATAGTTATTATTTTTGTTTTGTTTGTGATTATTGTTTGCTGTGTTCTCCCATGTTTTAAAAAGTTTATGACCAAAGCTGTTGACAATAGCACTCCTACCCTTTTTTCTGCAGTCAGATAATAATACTCCACTCTTGGAAGATGGTCCATTTACTCCGTTACAGTTCCTCCCAGTTAAGTACAATAGTATAAATCCATAGGGACAGCATCTGACTTCCTTATGTGCAAAGTCTGTGGCAAGGGGGGTCATGGACAAGCCATGACTCGTCTAACGTACAGCACAAAAGAGTTCCCAGGCACATCTGGACAGATGAGTTAGTATATATCTAGGGACAGACTCAGAAATAGACATTTCAAGGGGGGACTGTGATGGATTGGATAAAATGCCTATTTTTTCATCTGTAATACTTTGCTATGATTCCTTACTCAAAATGGCTACCGTAGCTACCCCTCCCTTCAAGTAAGGAAGATGGCACCGAGGAATTCTACTCCAATGCTGATATGTTCAAAAACTACAAAAACAAGACCATAAATCATAACAACAAGACCATACAAGGACTGAGACCTAACAAAGAATCACTGAGCTGTCTAGCTCTTTTGCATACAAACCCCCTCCCCTACAGTCCCTGTATATGAACGCAGGCTCTGTAGGAATAAAGTCAGACATTATCATACTGAACGTGTGTCAGCGTGATCTTTTCTCAGTGCACGCATTACCTACGTAGGAAAATAATCTGGACGGGGACAGATACTCTGCAGACGATTGTTCTGATCCAAATCACCAGTATTGAGTATTACATCCAATGCAATACCTTCCATCAATAGAGTATTACATCCAATGCAATACCTTCCATCAAAAGAGTATTACACCCAATGCAATACCTTCCAGTATAGAGTATTACACCCAATGCAATACCTTCCATCAATAGAGTATTACACCCAATGCAATACTTTCCAGTATAGGGTATTACACCCAATGCAATACCTTCCAGTATAGAGTATTACACCCAATGCAAAACCTTCAAAGTATCGAGTATTACACCCACTGCAATACCTTCCATCAATAGAGTATTACACCCAATGCAATAACTTCCAGTATAGAGTATTACACCCAATGCAATACCTTCGAAGTATCGAGTAATACACCCAATGCAATACCTTCCAGTTTAGAGTATTACACCCAATGCAATACCTTCCAGTATAGAGTATTACATCCAATGCAATACCTTCCAGTATAGAGTATTACATCCAATGCAATACCTTCCAGTATAGAGTATTACATCCAATGCAATACCTTCCAGTATAGAGTATTACACCTAATGCAATACCGTCCAGTATAGAGTATTAAATCCAATGCAATACCTTCCAGTATAGAGTATTACACCTAATGCAATAACTTCCAGTATAGAGTATTACACCCAATGCAATACCTTCCAGTATACAGTATAAAATCCAATGCAAGCCTGCCAGTATAGAGTATTACACCCAATGCAATACCTTCCAGTATAGAGTATTACATCCAATGCAATACCTTCTAGTATAGAGCATTATATCCAATGCAATACCTACCAGTATAGAGTATTACACCAAATGCAATACATTCCAGTATAGAGTATTACACCCAATGCAATACCTTCGAAGTATCGAGTAATACACCCAATGCAATACCTTCCAGTTTAGAGTATTACACCCAATGCAATACCTTCCAGTATAGAGTATTACATCCAATGCAATACCTTCCAGTATAGAGTATTACATCCAATGCAATACCTTCCAGTATAGAGTATTACATCCAATGCAATACCTTCCAGTATAGAGTATTACACCTAATGCAATACCGTCCAGTATAGAGTATTAAATCCAATGCAATACCTTCCAGTATAGAGTATTAAACCCAAATGCATTATGTTCCAGTATAGAGTATTAAACCCAAATGCAATACCTTCCAGTATAGAGTATTACACCTAATGCAATAACTTCCAGTATAGAGTATTACACCCAATGCAATACCTTCCAGTATACAGTATAAAATCCAATGCAAGCCTGCCAGTATAGAGTATTACACCCAATGCAATACCTTCCAGTATAGAGTATTACATCCAATGCAATACCTTCTAGTATAGAGCATTATATCCAATGCAATACCTACCAGTATAGAGTATTACACCAAATGCAATACATTCCAGTATAGAGTATTACACCCAATGCAATACCTTCCAGTATAGAGTATTACATCCAATGCAATACCTTCCATCAATAGAGTATTACACCCAATGCAATATCTTCCAGTATAGAGTATTACACCCAATGCAATACCTTCCATCAATAGAGTAATACACCCAATGCAATACCTTCCAGTATAGAGTATTACACCCAATGCAATACCTTGGAAGTATCGAGTATTACACCCAATGCAATACCTTCCATCAATAGAGTATTACACCCAATGCAATACCTTCCAGTATAGAGTAATACACCCAATGCAATACCTTCCAGTATCGAGTATTACACCCAATGCAATACCTTCCAGTATAGAGTATTACACCAATGCAATACCTTCTAGTATAGAGTATTATATCCAATGCAATACCTTCCAGTATAGAGTATTAAACCCAATGCAATACATTCCAGTATAGAATATTACATCCAATGCAATGCCTTCCAGTATAGAGTATTACACCCAATGCAATACCTTCCAGTATAGAGTATTACACCCAATGCAATACCTTCCAGTATAGAGTATTACACCTAATGCAATACCTTCCAGTATAGAGTATTACACCCAATGCAATACCTTCCAGTATACAGTATAAAATCCAATGCAAGCCTGCCAGTATAGAGTATTACACCCAATGCAATACCTTCCAGTATAGAGTATTACATCCAATGCAATACCTTCTAGTATAGAGCATTATATCCAATGCAATACCTTCCAGTATAGAGTATTACATCAAATTCAATACCTTCCAGTATAGAGTATTACACCCAATGCAATACCTTCCAGTATAGAGTATTACATCCAATGCAATACCTTCCATCAATAGAGTATTACACCCAATGCAATACCTTCCAGTATAGAGTATTACACCCAATGCAATACCTTCCATCAATAGAGTATTACACCCAATGCAATACTTTCCAGTATAGAGTATTACACCCAATGCAATACCTTCCAGTATAGAGTATTACACCCAATGCAATACCTTCGAAGTATCGAGTATTACACCCACTGCAATACCTTCCTTCAATAGAGTATTACACCCAATGCATTACCTTCCAGTATAGAGTATTACACCCAATGCAATACCTTCCAGTATAGAGTATTACACCCAATGCAATACCTTCGAAGTATCGAGTAATACACCCAATGCAATACCTTCCAGTTTAGAGTATTACACCCAATGCAATACCTTCCAGTATAGAGTATTACATCCAATGCAATACCTTCCAGTATAGAGTATTACATCCAATGCAATACCTTCCAGTATAGAGTATTACATCCAATGCAATACCTTCCAGTATAGAGTATTAAACCTAATCCAATACCATCCAGTATAGAGTATTACATCCAATGCAATACCTTCCAGTATAGAGTATTAAACCCAAATGCAATATGTTCCAGTATAGAGTATTAAACCCAAATGCAATACCTTCCAGTATAGAGTATTAAACCTAATGCAATACCTTCCAGTATAGAGTATTACACCCAATGCAATACCTTCCAGTATACAGTATAAAATACAATGCAAGCCTGCCAGTATAGAGTATTACACCCAATGCAATACCTTCCAGTATAGAGTATTACATCCAATGCAATACCTTCCAGTATAGAGCATTATATCCAATGCAATACCTTCCAGTATAGAGTATTACACCAAATGCAATACCTTCCAGTATAGAGTATTACACCCAATGTAATACCTTCCATCAATAGAGTATTACACCCAATGCAATACTTTCCAGTATAGAGTATTACATCCAATGCAATACCTTCTAGTATAGAGCATTATATCCAATGCAATACCTTCCATCAATAGAGTATTACACCCAATGCAATACCTTCCAGTATAGAGTATTACACCCAATGCAATACCTTCCATCAATAGAGTATTACACCCAATGCAATACTTTCCAGTATAGAGTATTACACCCAATGCAATACCTTCCAGTATAGAGTATTACACCCAATGCAATACCTTCGAAGTATCGAGTATTACACCTACTGCAATACCTTCCATCAATAGAGTATTACACCCAATGCAATACCTTCCAGTATAGAGTATTACACCCAATGCAATACCTTCCATCAATAGAGTATTACACCCAATGCAATACTTTCCAGTATAGAGTATTACACCCAATGCAATACCTTCCAGTATAGAGTATTACACCCAATGCAATACCTTTGAAGTATCGAGTAATACACCCAATGCAATACCTTCCAGTTTAGAGTATTACACCCAATGCAATACCTTCCAGTATAGAGTATTACATCCAATGCAATACCTTCCAGTATAGAGTATTACATCCAATGCAATACCTTCCAGTATAGAGTATGACATCCAATGCAATACCTTCCAGTATAGAGTATTAAACCTAATGCAATACCGTCCAGTATAGAGTATTACATCCAATGCAATACCTTCCAGTATAGAGTATTAAACCCAAATGCAATATGTTCCTGTATAGAGTATTAAACCCAAATGCAATACCTTCCAGTATAGAGTATTAAACCTAATGCAATACCTTCCAGTATAGAGTATTACACCCAATGCAATACCTTCCAGTATACAGTATAAAATACAATGCAAGCCTGCCAGTATAGAGTATTACACCCAATGCAATACCTTCCAGTATAGAGTATTACATCCAATGCAATACCTTCTAGTATAGAGCATTATATCCAATGCAATACCTTCCAGTATAGAGTATTACACCAAATGCAATACCTTCCAGTATAGAGTATTACACCCAATGCAATACCTTCCATCAATAGAGTATTACACCCAATGCAATACTTTCCAGTATAGAGTATTACACCCAATGCAATACCTTCCAGTATAGAGTATTACACCCAATGCAATACCTTGGAAGTATCGAGTATTACACCCAATGCAATACCTTCCATCAATAGAGTATTACACCCAATGCAATACCTTCCAGTATAGAGTAATACACCCAATGCAATACCTTCCAGTATCGAGTATTACACCCAATGCAATACCTTCCAGTATAGAGTATTACACCAATGCAATACCTTCCAGTATAGAATATTACATCCAATGCAATGCCTTCCAGTATAGAGTATTACACCCAATGCAATACCTTCCAGTATAGAGTATTACACCCAATGCAATACCTTCCAGTATAGAGTATTACATCCAATGCAATACCTTCCAGTATAGAGTATTACACCCAATGCAATACCTTCCAGTATAGAGTATTACACCCAATGCAATACCTTCCAGTATAGAGTATTACACCTAATGCAATACCTTCCAGTATAGAGTATTACACCCAATGCAATACCTTCCAGTATACAGTATAAAATCCAATGCAAGCCTGCCAGTATAGAGTATTACACCCAATGCAATACCTTCCAGTATAGAGTATTACATCCAATGCAATACCTTCTAGTATAGAGCATTATATCCAATGCAATACCTTCCAGTATAGAGTATTACATCAAATTCAATACCTTCCAGTATAGAGTATTACACCCAATGCAATACCTTCCAGTATAGAGTATTACATCCAATGCAATACCTTCCATCAATAGAGTATTACACCCAATGCAATACCTTCCAGTATAGAGTATTACACCCAATGCAATACCTTCCATCAATAGAGTATTACACCCAATGCAATACTTTCCAGTATAGAGTATTACACCCAATGCAATACCTTCCAGTATAGAGTATTACACCCAATGCAATACCTTCGAAGTATCGAGTATTACACCCACTGCAATACCTTCCATCAATAGAGTATTACACCCAATGCATTACCTTCCAGTATAGAGTATTACACCCAATGCAATACCTTCCAGTATAGAGTATTACACCCAATGCAATACCTTCGAAGTATCGAGTAATACACCCAATGCAATACCTTCCAGTTTAGAGTATTACACCCAATGCAATACCTTCCAGTATAGAGTATTACATCCAATGCAATACCTTCCAGTATAGAGTATTACATCCAATGCAATACCTTCCAGTATAGAGTATTACATCCAATGCAATACCTTCCAGTATAGAGTATTAAACCTAATCCAATACCATCCAGTATAGAGTATTACATCCAATGCAATACCTTCCAGTATAGAGTATTAAACCCAAATGCAATATGTTCCAGTATAGAGTATTAAACCCAAATGCAATACCTTCCAGTATAGAGTATTAAACCTAATGCAATACCTTCCAGTATAGAGTATTACACCCAATGCAATACCTTCCAGTATACAGTATAAAATACAATGCAAGCCTGCCAGTATAGAGTATTACACCCAATGCAATACCTTCCAGTATAGAGTATTACATCCAATGCAATACCTTCCAGTATAGAGCATTATATCCAATGCAATACCTTCCAGTATAGAGTATTACACCAAATGCAATACCTTCCAGTATAGAGTATTACACCCAATGTAATACCTTCCATCAATAGAGTATTACACCCAATGCAATACTTTCCAGTATAGAGTATTACATCCAATGCAATACCTTCTAGTATAGAGCATTATATCCAATGCAATACCTTCCATCAATAGAGTATTACACCCAATGCAATACCTTCCAGTATAGAGTATTACACCCAATGCAATACCTTCCATCAATAGAGTATTACACCCAATGCAATACTTTCCAGTATAGAGTATTACACCCAATGCAATACCTTCCAGTATAGAGTATTACACCCAATGCAATACCTTCGAAGTATCGAGTATTACACCTACTGCAATACCTTCCATCAATAGAGTATTACACCCAATGCAATACCTTCCAGTATAGAGTATTACACCCAATGCAATACCTTCGAAGTATCGAGTATTACACCTACTGCAATACCTTCCATCAATAGAGTATTACACCCAATGCAATACCTTCCAGTATAGAGTATTACACCCAATGCAATACCTTCCATCAATAGAGTATTACACCCAATGCAATACTTTCCAGTATAGAGTATTACACCCAATGCAATACCTTCCAGTATAGAGTATTACACCCAATGCAATACCTTTGAAGTATCGAGTAATACACCCAATGCAATACCTTCCAGTTTAGAGTATTACACCCAATGCAATACCTTCCAGTATACAGTATAAAATACAATGCAAGCCTGCCAGTATAGAGTATTACACCCAATGCAATACCTTCCAGTATAGAGTATTACATCCAATGCAATACCTTCCAGTATAGAGCATTATATCCAATGCAATACCTTCCAGTATAGAGTATTACACCAAATGCAATACCTTCCAGTATAGAGTATTACACCCAATGTAATACCTTCCATCAATAGAGTATTACACCCAATGCAATACTTTCCAGTATAGAGTATTACATCCAATGCAATACCTTCTAGTATAGAGCATTATATCCAATGCAATACCTTCCATCAATAGAGTATTACACCCAATGCAATACCTTCCAGTATAGAGTATTACACCCAATGCAATACCTTCCATCAATAGAGTATTACACCCAATGCAATACTTTCCAGTATAGAGTATTACACCCAATGCAATACCTTCCAGTATAGAGTATTACACCCAATGCAATACCTTCGAAGTATCGAGTATTACACCTACTGCAATACCTTCCATCAATAGAGTATTACACCCAATGCAATACCTTCCAGTATAGAGTATTACACCCAATGCAATACCTTCCATCAATAGAGTATTACACCCAATGCAATACTTTCCAGTATAGAGTATTACACCCAATGCAATACCTTCCAGTATAGAGTATTACACCCAATGCAATACCTTTGAAGTATCGAGTAATACACCCAATGCAATACCTTCCAGTTTAGAGTATTACACCCAATGCAATACCTTCCAGTATAGAGTATTACATCCAATGCAATACCTTCCAGTATAGAGTATTACATCCAATGCAATACCTTCCAGTATAGAGTATGACATCCAATGCAATACCTTCCAGTATAGAGTATTAAACCTAATGCAATACCGTCCAGTATAGAGTATTACATCCAATGCAATACCTTCCAGTATAGAGTATTAAACCCAAATGCAATATGTTCCTGTATAGAGTATTAAACCCAAATGCAATACCTTCCAGTATAGAGTATTAAACCTAATGCAATACCTTCCAGTATAGAGTATTACACCCAATGCAATACCTTCCAGTATACAGTATAAAATACAATGCAAGCCTGCCAGTATAGAGTATTACACCCAATGCAATACCTTCCAGTATAGAGTATTACATCCAATGCAATACCTTCTAGTATAGAGCATTATATCCAATGCAATACCTTCCAGTATAGAGTATTACACCAAATGCAATACCTTCCAGTATAGAGTATTACACCCAATGCAATACCTTCCATCAATAGAGTATTACACCCAATGCAATACTTTCCAGTATAGAGTATTACACCCAATGCAATACCTTCCAGTATAGAGTATTACACCCAATGCAATACCTTGGAAGTATCGAGTATTACACCCAATGCAATACCTTCCATCAATAGAGTATTACACCCAATGCAATACCTTCCAGTATAGAGTAATACACCCAATGCAATACCTTCCAGTATCGAGTATTACACCCAATGCAATACCTTCCAGTATAGAGTATTACACCAATGCAATACCTTCCAGTATAGAATATTACATCCAATGCAATGCCTTCCAGTATAGAGTATTACACCCAATGCAATACCTTCCAGTATAGAGTATTACACCCAATGCAATACCTTCCAGTATAGAGTATTACATCCAATGCAATACCTTCCAGTATAGAGTATTACACCCAATGCAATACCTTCCAGTATAGAGTATTACACCCAATGCAATACCTTCCAGTATAGAGTATTACACCTAATGCAATACCTTCCAGTATAGAGTATTACACCCAATGCAATACCTTCCAGTATACAGTATAAAATCCAATGCAAGCCTGCCAGTATAGAGTATTACACCCAATGCAATACCTTCCAGTATAGAGTATTACATCCAATGCAATACCTTCTAGTATAGAGCATTATATCCAATGCAATACCTTCCAGTATAGAGTATTACATCAAATTCAATACCTTCCAGTATAGAGTATTACACCCAATGCAATACCTTCCAGTATAGAGTATTACATCCAATGCAATACCTTCCATCAATAGAGTATTACACCCAATGCAATACCTTCCAGTATAGAGTATTACACCCAATGCAATACCTTCCATCAATAGAGTATTACACCCAATGCAATACTTTCCAGTATAGAGTATTACACCCAATGCAATACCTTCCAGTATAGAGTATTACACCCAATGCAATACCTTCGAAGTATCGAGTATTACACCCACTGCAATACCTTCCATCAATAGAGTATTACACTCAATGCATTACCTTCCAGTATAGAGTATTACACCCAATGCAATACCTTCCAGTATAGAGTATTACACCCAATGCAATACCTTCGAAGTATCGAGTAATACACCCAATGCAATACCTTCCAGTTTAGAGTATTACACCCAATGCAATACCTTCCAGTATAGAGTATTACATCCAATGCAATACCTTCCAGTATAGAGTATTACATCCAATGCAATACCTTCCAGTATAGAGTATTACATCCAATGCAATACCTTCCAGTATAGAGTATTAAACCTAATCCAATACCATCCAGTATAGAGTATTACATCCAATGCAATACCTTCCAGTATAGAGTATTAAACCCAAATGCAATATGTTCCAGTATAGAGTATTAAACCCAAATGCAATACCTTCCAGTATAGAGTATTAAACCTAATGCAATACCTTCCAGTATAGAGTATTACACCCAATGCAATACCTTCCAGTATACAGTATAAAATACAATGCAAGCCTGCCAGTATAGAGTATTACACCCAATGCAATACCTTCCAGTATAGAGTATTACATCCAATGCAATACCTTCCAGTATAGAGCATTATATCCAATGCAATACCTTCCAGTATAGAGTATTACACCAAATGCAATACCTTCCAGTATAGAGTATTACACCCAATGTAATACCTTCCATCAATAGAGTATTACACCCAATGCAATACTTTCCAGTATAGAGTATTACATCCAATGCAATACCTTCTAGTATAGAGCATTATATCCAATGCAATACCTTCCATCAATAGAGTATTACACCCAATGCAATACCTTCCAGTATAGAGTATTACACCCAATGCAATACCTTCCATCAATAGAGTATTACACCCAATGCAATACTTTCCAGTATAGAGTATTACACCCAATGCAATACCTTCCAGTATAGAGTATTACACCCAATGCAATACCTTCGAAGTATCGAGTATTACACCTACTGCAATACCTTCCATCAATAGAGTATTACACCCAATGCAATACCTTCCAGTATAGAGTATTACACCCAATGCAATACCTTCCATCAATAGAGTATTACACCCAATGCAATACTTTCCAGTATAGAGTATTACACCCAATGCAATACCTTCCAGTATAGAGTATTACACCCAATGCAATACCTTTGAAGTATCGAGTAATACACCCAATGCAATACCTTCCAGTTTAGAGTATTACACCCAATGCAATACCTTCCAGTATAGAGTATTACATCCAATGCAATACCTTCCAGTATAGAGTATTACATCCAATGCAATACCTTCCAGTATAGAGTATGACATCCAATGCAATACCTTCCAGTATAGAGTATTAAACCTAATGCAATACCGTCCAGTATAGAGTATTACATCCAATGCAATACCTTCCAGTATAGAGTATTAAACCCAAATGCAATATGTTCCTGTATAGAGTATTAAACCCAAATGCAATACCTTCCAGTATAGAGTATTAAACCTAATGCAATACCTTCCAGTATAGAGTATTACACCCAATGCAATACCTTCCAGTATACAGTATAAAATACAATGCAAGCCTGCCAGTATAGAGTATTACACCCAATGCAATACCTTCCAGTATAGAGTATTACATCCAATGCAATACCTTCTAGTATAGAGCATTATATCCAATGCAATACCTTCCAGTATAGAGTATTACACCAAATGCAATACCTTCCAGTATAGAGTATTACACCCAATGCAATACCTTCCATCAATAGAGTATTACACCCAATGCAATACTTTCCAGTATAGAGTATTACACCCAATGCAATACCTTCCAGTATAGAGTATTACACCCAATGCAATACCTTGGAAGTATCGAGTATTACACCCAATGCAATACCTTCCATCAATAGAGTATTACACCCAATGCAATACCTTCCAGTATAGAGTAATACACCCAATGCAATACCTTCCAGTATCGAGTATTACACCCAATGCAATACCTTCCAGTATAGAGTATTACACCAATGCAATACCTTCCAGTATAGAATATTACATCCAATGCAATGCCTTCCAGTATAGAGTATTACACCCAATGCAATACCTTCCAGTATAGAGTATTACACCCAATGCAATACCTTCCAGTATAGAGTATTACATCCAATGCAATACCTTCCAGTATAGAGTATTACACCCAATGCAATACCTTCCAGTATAGAGTATTACACCCAATGCAATACCTTCCAGTATAGAGTATTACACCTAATGCAATACCTTCCAGTATAGAGTATTACACCCAATGCAATACCTTCCAGTATACAGTATAAAATCCAATGCAAGCCTGCCAGTATAGAGTATTACACCCAATGCAATACCTTCCAGTATAGAGTATTACATCCAATGCAATACCTTCTAGTATAGAGCATTATATCCAATGCAATACCTTCCAGTATAGAGTATTACATCAAATTCAATACCTTCCAGTATAGAGTATTACACCCAATGCAATACCTTCCAGTATAGAGTATTACATCCAATGCAATACCTTTCATCAATAGAGTATTACACCCAATGCAATACCTTCCAGTATAGAGTATTACACCCAATGCAATACCTTCCATCAATAGAGTATTACACCCAATGCAATACTTTCCAGTATAGAGTATTACACCCAATGCAATACCTTCCAGTATAGAGTATTACACCCAATGCAATACCTTCGAAGTATCGAGTATTACACCCACTGCAATACCTTCCATCAATAGAGTATTACACCCAATGCATTACCTTCCAGTATAGAGTATTACACCCAATGCAATACCTTCCAGTATAGAGTA
The DNA here is from genome assembly GCF_040206685.1 of Ascaphus truei. Lineage (NCBI taxonomy): Eukaryota > Metazoa > Chordata > Amphibia > Anura > Ascaphidae > Ascaphus > Ascaphus truei. The sequence continues at coordinate 17,873,389 of NC_134497.1, forward strand.
TTACACCCAATGCAATACCTTCGAAGTATCGAGTAATACACCCAATGCAATACCTTCCAGTTTAGAGTATTACACCCAATGCAATACCTTCCAGTATAGAGTATTACATCCAATGCAATACCTTCCAGTATAGAGTATTACATCCAATGCAATACCTTCCAGTATAGAGTATTACATCCAATGCAATACCTTCCAGTATAGAGTATTAAACCTAATCCAATACCATCCAGTATAGAGTATTACATCCAATGCAATACCTTCCAGTATACAGTATAAAATACAATGCAAGCCTGCCAGTATAGAGTATTACACCCAATGCAATACCTTCCAGTATAGAGTATTACATCCAATGCAATACCTTCCAGTATAGAGCATTATATCCAATGCAATACCTTCCAGTATAGAGTATTACACCAAATGCAATACCTTCCAGTATAGAGTATTACACCCAATGTAATACCTTCCATCAATAGAGTATTACACCCAATGCAATACTTTCCAGTATAGAGTATTACATCCAATGCAATACCTTCTAGTATAGAGCATTATATCCAATGCAATACCTTCCATCAATAGAGTATTACACCCAATGCAATACCTTCCAGTATAGAGTATTACACCCAATGCAATACCTTCCATCAATAGAGTATTACACCCAATGCAATACTTTCCAGTATAGAGTATTACACCCAATGCAATACCTTCCAGTGTAGAGTATTACACCCAATGCAATACCTTCGAAGTATCGAGTATTACACCTACTGCAATACCTTCCATCAATAGAGTATTACACCCAATGCAATACCTTCCAGTATAGAGTATTACACCCAATGCAATACCTTCCATCAATAGAGTATTACACCCAATGCAATACTTTCCAGTATAGAGTATTACACCCAATGCAATACCTTCCAGTATAGAGTATTACACCCAATGCAATACCTTTGAAGTATCGAGTAATACACCCAATGCAATACCTTCCAGTTTAGAGTATTACACCCAATGCAATACCTTCCAGTATAGAGTATTACATCCAATGCAATACCTTCCAGTATAGAGTATTACATCCAATGCAATACCTTCCAGTATAGAGTATGACATCCAATGCAATACCTTCCAGTATAGAGTATTAAACCTAATGCAATACCGTCCAGTATAGAGTATTACATCCAATGCAATACCTTCCAGTATAGAGTATTAAACCCAAATGCAATATGTTCCTGTATAGAGTATTAAACCCAAATGCAATACCTTCCAGTATAGAGTATTAAACCTAATGCAATACCTTCCAGTATAGAGTATTACACCCAATGCAATACCTTCCAGTATACAGTATAAAATACAATGCAAGCCTGCCAGTATAGAGTATTACACCCAATGCAATACCTTCCAGTATAGAGTATTAAACCTAATGCAATACCTTCCAGTATAGAGTATTACACCCAATGCAATACCTTCCAGTATACAGTATAAAATACAATGCAAGCCTGCCAGTATAGAGTATTACACCCAATGCAATACCTTCCAGTATAGAGTATTATATCCAATGCAATACCTTCTAGTATAGAGCATTATATCCAATGCAATACCTTCCAGTATAGAGTATTACACCAAATGCAATACCTTCCAGTATAGAGTATTACACCCAATGCAATACCTTCCATCAATAGAGTATTACACCCAATGCAATACTTTCCAGTATAGAGTATTACACCCAATGCAATACCTTCCAGTATAGAGTATTACACCCAATGCAATACCTTGGAAGTATCGAGTATTACACCCAATGCAATACCTTCCATCAATAGAGTATTACACCCAATGCAATACCTTCCAGTATAGAGTAATACACCCAATGCAATACCTTCCAGTATCGAGTATTACACCCAATGCAATACCTTCCAGTATAGAGTATTACACCAATGCAATACCTTCCAGTATAGAATATTACATCCAATGCAATGCCTTCCAGTATAGAGTATTACACCCAATGCAATACCTTCCAGTATAGAGTATTACACCCAATGCAATACCTTCCAGTATAGAGTATTACATCCAATGCAATACCTTCCAGTATAGAGTATTACATCCAATGCAATACCTTCCAGTATAGAGTATTATATCCAATGCAATACCTTCCAGTATAGAGTATTACACCAAATGCAATACCTTCCAGTATAGAGTATTACACCCAATGCAATACCTTCCATCAATAGAGTATTACACCCAATGCAATACTTTCCAGTATAGAGTATTACACCCAATGCAATACCTTCCAGTATAGAGTATTACACCCAATGCAATACCTTGGAAGTATCGAGTATTACACCCAATGCAATACCTTCCATCAATAGAGTATTACACCCAATGCAATACCTTCCAGTATAGAGTAATACACCCAATGCAATACCTTCCAGTATCGAGTATTACACCCAATGCAATACCTTCCAGTATAGAGTATTACACCAATGCAATACCTTCCAGTATAGAATATTACATCCAATGCAATGCCTTCCAGTATAGAGTATTACACCCAATGCAATACCTTCCAGTATAGAGTATTACACCCAATGCAATACCTTCCAGTATAGAGTATTACATCCAATGCAATACCTTCCAGTATAGAGTATTACATCCAATGCAATACCTTCCAGTATAGAGTATTACATCCAATGCAATACCTTCCAGTATAGAGTATTAAACCTAATCCAATACCATCCAGTATAGAGTATTACATCCAATGCAATACCTTCCAGTATAGAGTATTAAACCCAAATGCAATATGTTCCAGTATAGAGTATTAAACCCAAATGCAATACCTTCCAGTATAGAGTATTAAACCTAATGCAATACCTTCCAGTATAGAGTATTACACCCAATGCAATACCTTCCAGTATACAGTATAAAATACAATGCAAGCCTGCCAGTATAGAGTATTACACCCAATGCAATACCTTCCAGTATAGAGTATTACATCCAATGCAATACCTTCCAGTATAGAGCATTATATCCAATGCAATACCTTCCAGTATAGAGTATTACACCAAATGCAATACCTTCCAGTATAGAGTATTACACCCAATGTAATACCTTCCATCAATAGAGTATTACACCCAATGCAATACTTTCCAGTATAGAGTATTACATCCAATGCAATACCTTCTAGTATAGAGCATTATATCCAATGCAATACCTTCCATCAATAGAGTATTACACCCAATGCAATACCTTCCAGTATAGAGTATTACACCCAATGCAATACCTTCCATCAATAGAGTATTACACCCAATGCAATACTTTCCAGTATAGAGTATTACACCCAATGCAATACCTTCCAGTATAGAGTATTACACCCAATGCAATACCTTCGAAGTATCGAGTATTACACCTACTGCAATACCTTCCATCAATAGAGTATTACACCCAATGCAATACCTTCCAGTATAGAGTATTACACCCAATGCAATACCTTCCATCAATAGAGTATTACACCCAATGCAATACTTTCCAGTATAGAGTATTACACCCAATGCAATACCTTCCAGTATAGAGTATTACACCCAATGCAATACCTTTGAAGTATCGAGTAATACACCCAATGCAATACCTTCCAGTTTAGAGTATTACACCCAATGCAATACCTTCCAGTATAGAGTATTACATCCAATGCAATACCTTCCAGTATAGAGTATTACATCCAATGCAATACCTTCCAGTATAGAGTATGACATCCAATGCAATACCTTCCAGTATAGAGTATTAAACCTAATGCAATACCGTCCAGTATAGAGTATTACATCCAATGCAATACCTTCCAGTATAGAGTATTAAACCCAAATGCAATATGTTCCTGTATAGAGTATTAAACCCAAATGCAATACCTTCCAGTATAGAGTATTAAACCTAATGCAATACCTTCCAGTATAGAGTATTACACCCAATGCAATACCTTCCAGTATACAGTATAAAATACAATGCAAGCCTGCCAGTATAGAGTATTACACCCAATGCAATACCTTCCAGTATAGAGTATTACATCCAATGCAATACCTTCTAGTATAGAGCATTATATCCAATGCAATACCTTCCAGTATAGAGTATTACACCAAATGCAATACCTTCCAGTATAGAGTATTACACCCAATGCAATACCTTCCATCAATAGAGTATTACACCCAATGCAATACTTTCCAGTATAGAGTATTACACCCAATGCAATACCTTCCAGTATAGAGTATTACACCCAATGCAATACCTTGGAAGTATCGAGTATTACACCCAATGCAATACCTTCCATCAATAGAGTATTACACCCAATGCAATACCTTCCAGTATAGAGTATTACACCCAATGCAATACCTTCCAGTATAGAGTATTACACCTAATGCAATACCTTCCAGTATAGAGTATTACACCCAATGCAATACCTTCCAGTATACAGTATAAAATCCAATGCAAGCCTGCCAGTATAGAGTATTACACCCATTGCAATACCTTCCAGTATAGAGTATTACATCCAATGCAATACCTTCTAGTATAGAGCATTATATCCAATGCAATACCTTCCAGTATAGAGTATTACATCAAATTCAATACATTCCAGTATAGAGTATTACACCCAATGCAATACCTTCCAGTATAGAGTATTACATCCAATGCAATACCTTCCATCAATAGAGTATTACACCCAATGCAATACCTTCCAGTATAGAGTATTACACCCAATGCAATACCTTCCATCAATAGAGTATTACACCCAATGCATTACCTTCCAGTATAGAGTATTACACCCAATGCAATACCTTCCATCAATAGAGTATTACACCCAATGCAATACTTTCCAGTATAGAGTATTACACCCAATGCAATACCTTTGAAGTATCGAGTAATACACCCAATGCAATACCTTCCAGTTTAGAGTATTACACCCAATGCAATACCTTCCAGTATAGAGTATTACATCCAATGCAATACCTTCCAGTATAGAGTATTACATCCAATGCAATACCTTCCAGTATAGAGTATGACATCCAATGCAATACCTTCCAGTATAGAGTATTAAACCTAATGCAATACCGTCCAGTATAGAGTATTACATCCAATGCAATACCTTCCAGTATAGAGTATTAAACCCAAATGCAATATGTTCCTGTATAGAGTATTAAACCCAAATGCAATACCTTCCAGTATAGAGTATTAAACCTAATGCAATACCTTCCAGTATAGAGTATTACACCCAATGCAATACCTTCCAGTATACAGTATAAAATACAATGCAAGCCTGCCAGTATAGAGTATTACACCCAATGCAATACCTTCCAGTATAGAGTATTACATCCAATGCAATACCTTCTAGTATAGAGCATTATATCCAATGCAATACCTTCCAGTATAGAGTATTACACCAAATGCAATACCTTCCAGTATAGAGTATTACACCCAATGCAATACCTTCCATCAATAGAGTATTACACCCAATGCAATACTTTCCAGTATAGAGTATTACACCCAATGCAATACCTTCCAGTATAGAGTATTACACCCAATGCAATACCTTGGAAGTATCGAGTATTACACCCAATGCAATACCTTCCATCAATAGAGTATTACACCCAATGCAATACCTTCCAGTATAGAGTATTACACCCAATGCAATACCTTCCAGTATAGAGTATTACACCTAATGCAATACCTTCCAGTATAGAGTATTACACCCAATGCAATACCTTCCAGTATACAGTATAAAATCCAATGCAAGCCTGCCAGTATAGAGTATTACACCCATTGCAATACCTTCCAGTATAGAGTATTACATCCAATGCAATACCTTCTAGTATAGAGCATTATATCCAATGCAATACCTTCCAGTATAGAGTATTACATCAAATTCAATACATTCCAGTATAGAGTATTACACCCAATGCAATACCTTCCAGTATAGAGTATTACATCCAATGCAATACCTTCCATCAATAGAGTATTACACCCAATGCAATACCTTCCAGTATAGAGTATTACACCCAATGCAATACCTTCCATCAATAGAGTATTACACCCAATGCATTACCTTCCAGTATAGAGTATTACACCCAATGCAATACCTTCCAGTATAGAGTATCACACCCAATGCAATACCTTCGATGTATCGAGTAATACACCCAATGCAATTCCTTCCAGTTTAGAGTATTACACCCAATGCAATACCTTCCAGTATAGAGTATTACATCCAATGCAATACCTTCCAGTATAGAGTATTACATCCAATGCAATACCTTCCAGAATAGAGTATTACATCCAATGCAATACCTTCCAGTATAGAGTATTAAACCTAATGCAATACCGTCCAGTATAGAGTATTACATCCAATGCAATACCTTCCAGTATAGAGTATTAAACCCAAATGCAATATGTTCCAGTATAGAGTATTAAACACAAATGCAATACCTTCCAGTATAGAGTATTAAACCTAATGCAATACCTTCCAGTATAGAGTATTACACCCAATGCAATACCTTCCAGTATACAGTATAAAATCCAATGCAAGCCTGCCAGTATAGAGTATTACACCCAATGCAATACCTTCCAGTATAGAGTATTACATCCAATGCAATACCTTCTAGTATAGAGCATTATATCCAATGCAATACCTTCCAGTATAGAGTATTACACCAAATGCAATACCTTCCAGTATAGAGTATTACACCCAATGCAATACCTTCCAGTATAGAGTATTACATCCAATGCAATACCTTCCATCAATAGAGTATTACACCAGATGCAATACTTTCCAGTATAGAGTATTACACCCAATGCAATACCTTCCATCAATAGAGTATTACACCCAATGCAATACTTTCCAGTATAGAGTATTACACCCAATGCAATACCTTCCAGTATAGAGTATTATACCCAATGCAATACCTTCGAAGTATCGAGTATTACACCCAATGCAATACCGTCCATCAATAGAGTATTACACCCAATGCAATACCTTCCAGTATAGAGTATTACACCCAATGCATTACCTTCCAGTATAGAGTATTACACCCACTGCAATACCTTCGAAGTATCGAGTAATACACCCAATGCAATACCTTCCAGTTTAGAGTATTACACCCAATGCAATACCTTCCAGTATAGAGTATTACATCCAATGCAATACCTTCCAGTATAGAGTATTACATCCAATGCATTACCTTCCAGTATAGAGTATTACACCCAATGCAATACCTTCGAAGTATCGAGTAATACACCCAATGCAATACCTTCCAGTTTAGAGTATTACACCCAATGCAATACCTTCCAGTATAGAGTATTACATCCAATGCAATACCTTCCAGTATAGAGTATTACACCTAATGCAATACGTCCAGTATAGAGTATTACATCCAATGCAATACCTTCCAGTATAGAGTATTAAACCCAAATGCAATATGTTCCAGTATAGAGTATTAAACCCAAATGCAATACCTTCCAGTATAGAGTATTACACCTAATGCAATACCTTCCAGTATAGAGTATTACACCCAATGCAATACCTTCCAGTATACAGTATAAAATCCAATGCAAGCCTGCCAGTATAGAGTATTACACCCAATGCAATACCTTCCAGTATAGAGTATTACATCCAATGCAATACCTTCTAGTATAGAGCATTATATCCAATGCAATACCTTCCAGTATAGAGTATTACACCAAATGCAAAACATTCCAGTATAGAGTATTACACCCACTGCAATACCTTCCAGTATAGAGTACTACATCCAATGCAATACCTTCCATCAATAGATTATTACACCCAATGCAATACTTTCCAGTATAGAGTATTACACCCAATGCAATACCTTCCATCAATAGAGTATTACACCCAATGCAATACTTTCCAGTATAGAGTATTACACCCAATGCAATACCTTCCAGTATAGAGTATTACACCCAATGCAATACCTTCGAAGTATCGAGTATTACACCCAATTCAATACCTTCCAGTTTAGAGTATTACACCCAATGCAATACCTTCCAGTATAAAGTATTACATCCAATGCAATACCTTCCAGTATAGAGTATTACATCCAATGCAATACCTTCCAGTATAGAGTATTACATCCAATGCAATACCTTCCAGTATAGAGTATTACACCCAATGCAATACCGTCCAGTATAGAGTATTACACCCAATGCAATACTTTACAGTATAGAGTATTACATCCAATGCAATACCTTCTAGTATAGAGCATTATATCCAATGCAATACCTTCCAGTATAGAGTATTACACCAAATGCAATACATTCCAGTATAGAGTATTACACCCAATGCAATACCTTCTAGTATAGAGCATTATATCCAATGCAATACCTTCCAGTATAGAGTATTACACCAAATGCAATACATTCCAGTCTAAAGTATTACATCCAATGCAATACCTTCCAGTATAGAGTATTACATCCAATGCAATACCTTCCAGTATAGAGTAGTACACCCAATGCAATACCTTCCAGTATAGAGTATAACATCCAATGCAATACCTTCCACTATAGAGTATTATATCCAATGTAATACCTTTAGAGAATTACAACAAACGTTATACTCAGCAAGGTATCACATCACAAATTACACCCAATGCAATATTCCAATATAGAGTATAAAACCCAAATGCAATACCTTCCAGTATAGAGTATTACACCCAATGCAATACCTTCCAGTAGAGTATTACACCCAATGCAATACCTTCCAGTATAGAGTATTACACCCAATGCAATACCTTCCAGTATACAGTATAAAATCCAATGCAAGCCTGCCAGTATAGAGTATTACACCCAATGCAATACCTTCCAGTATAGAGTATTACATCCAATGCAATACCTTCTAGTATAGAGCATTATATCCAATGCAATACCTTCCAGTATAGAGTATTACACCAAATGCAAAACATTCCAGTATAGAATATTACACCCACTGCAATACCTTCCAGTATAGAGTACTACATCCAATGCAATACCTTCCATCAATAGATTATTACACCCAATGCAATACTTTCCAGTATAGAGTATTACACCCAATGCAATACCTTCCATCAATAGAGTATTACACCCAATGCAATACTTTCCAGTATAGAGTATTACACCCAATGCAATACCTTCCAGTATAGAGTATTACACCCAATGCAATACCTTCGAAGTATCGAGTATTACACCCAATTCAATACCTTCCAGTTTAGAGTATTACACCCAATGCAATACCTTCCAGTATAAAGTATTACATCCAATGCAATACCTTCCAGTATAGAGTATTACATCCAATGCAATATCTTCCAGTATAGAGTATTACATCCAATGCAATACCTTCCAGTATAGAGTATTACACCCAATGCAATACCGTCCAGTATAGAGTATTACACCCAATGCAATACTTTCCAGTATAGAGTATTACATCCAATGCAATACCTTCTAGTATAGAGCATTATATCCAATGCAATACCTTCCAGTATAGAGTATTACACCAAATGCAATACATTCCAGTATAGAGTATTACACCAAATGCAATACATTCCAGTAGAGAGTATTACACCCAATGCAATACCTTCCAGTATAGAGTATTACACCTAATGCAATACCTTCCAGTATAGAGTATTACACCCAATGCAATACCTTCCAGTATACAGTATAAAATCCAATGCAAACCTGCCAGTATACAGTATTACACCCAATGCAATACCTTCCAGTATAGAGTATTACATCCAATGCAATACCTTCTAGTATAGAGCATTATATCCAATGCAATACCTTCCAGTATAGAGTATTACACCCAATGCAATAGCTTTCAGTATAGAGTATTACACCCAATGCAATACCTTCGAAGTATCGAGTAATACACCCAATTCAATACCTTCCAGTTTAGAGTATTACACCCAATGCAATACCTTCCAGTATAAAGTATTACATCCAATGCAATACCTTCCAGTATAGAGTATTACATCCAATGCAATACCTTCCAGTAGAGTATTACACCCAATGCAATACCTTCCAGTATAGAGTATTACACCTAATGCAATACCTTCCAGTATAGAGTATTACACCCAATGCAATACCTTCCAGTATACAGTATAAAATCCAATGCAAGCCTGCCAGTATAGAGTATTACACCCAATGCAATACCTTCCAGTATAGAGTATTACATCCAATGCAATACCTTCTAGTATAGAGCATTATATCCAATGCAATACCTTCCAGTATAGAGTATTACACCAAATGCAATACATTCCAGTATAGAGTATTACACCCAATGCAATACCTTCCGGTATAGAGAATTACACCCAATGCAATACCTTCCAGTATAGAGTATTAGACCCAATGCAATACATTCCAGTATAGAGTATTACACCAATGCAACACCTTCCAGTATAGAGTATTACATCCAATGCAATACCTTCCAGTATAGAGTATTACACCTAATGCAATACCTTCCAGTATAGAGTATTACACCCAATGCAATACCTTCCAGTATACAGTATAAAATCCAATGCAAGCCTGCCAGTATAGAGTATTACACCCAATGCAATACCTTCCAGTATAGAGTATTACATCCAATGCAATACCTTCTAGTATAGAGCATTATATCCAATGCAATACCTTCCAGCATAGAGTATTACACCCAATGCAATACATTCCAGTATAGAGTATTACACCCAATGCAATACCTTCCGGTATAGAGAATTACACCCAATGCAATACCTTCCAGTATAGAGTATTAGACCCAATGCAATACATTCCAGTATAGAGTATTACACCAATGCAACACCTTCCAGTATAGAGTATTACATCCAATGCAATACCTTCCAGTATAGAGTAGTACACCCAATGCAATACCTTCCAGTATAGAGTATTACATCCAATGCAATACCTTCCACTATAGAGTATTATATCCAATGTAATACCTTTAGAGAATTACAACAAACGTTATACTCAGAAAGGTATCACATCACAAATTACACCCAATGCAATATTCCAATATAGAGTATAAAACCCAAATGCAATACCTTCCAGTATAGAGTATTACACCCAATGCAATACCTTCCAGTTGAGTATTACATCCAATGCAATACCTTCCAGTATAGAGTATTACACCTAATGCAATACCTTCCAGTATAGAGTATTACACCCAATGCAATACCTTCCAGTATACAGTATAAAATCCAATGCAAGCCTGCCAGTATAGAGTATTACACCCAATGCAATACCTTCCAGTATAGAGTATTACATCCAATGCAATACCTTCTAGTATAGAGCATTATATCCAATGCAATACCTTCCAGTATAGAGTATTACACCAAATGCAATACCTTCCATCAATAGAGTATTACACCCAATGCAATACTTTCCAGTATAGAGTATTACATCCAATGCAATACCTTCTAGTATAGAGCATTATATCCAATGCAATACCTTCCAGTATAGAGTATTACATCAAATTCAATACCTTCCATTATAGAGTATTACACCCAATGCAATACCTTCCAGTATAGAGTATTACATCCAATGCAATACCTTCCATCAATAGAGTATTACACCCAATGCAATATCTTCCAGTATAGAGTATTACACCCAATGCAATACCTTCCATCAATAGAGTATTACACCCAATGCAATACTTTCCAGTATAGAGTATTACACCCAATGCAATACCTTCCAGTATAGAGTATTACACCCAATGCAATACCTTCGAAGTATCGAGTATTACACCCACTGCAATACCTTCCATCAATAGAGTATTACACCCAATGCATTACCTTCCAGTATAGAGTATTACACCCAATGCAATACCTTCCGGTATAGAGTATTACACCCAATGCAATACCTTCGAAGTATCGAGTAATACACCCAATGCAATACCTTCCAGTTTAGAGTATTACACCCAATGCAATACCTTCCAGTATAGAGTATTACATCCAATGCAATACCTTCCAGTATAGAGTATTACATCCAATGCAATACCTTCCAGTATAGAGTATTACATCCAATGCAATACCTTCCAGTATAGAGTATTAAACCTAATGCAATACCGTCCAGTATAGAGTATTACATCCAATGCAATACCTTCCAGTATAGAGTATTAAACCCAAATGCAATATGTTCCAGTATAGAGTATTAAACCCAAATGCAATACCTTCCAGTATAGAGTATTAAACCTAATGCAATACCTTCCAGTATAGAGTATTACACCCAATGCAATACCTTCCAGTATACAGTATAAAATACAATGCAAGCCTGCCAGTATAGAGTATTACACCCAATGCAATACCTTCCAGTATAGAGTATTACATCCAATGCAATACCTTCTAGTATAGAGCATTATATCCAATGCAATACCTTCCAGTATAGAGTATTACACCAAATGCAATACCTTCCAGTATAGAGTATTACACCCAATGCAATACCTTCCATCAATAGAGTATTACACCCAATGCAATACTTTCCAGTATAGAGTATTACACCCAATGCAATACCTTCCAGTATTGAGTATTACACCCAATGCAATACCTTGGAAGTATCGAGTATTACACCCAATGCAATACCTTCCATCAATAGAGTATTACACCCAATGCAATACCTTCCAGTATAGAGTAATACACCCAATGCAATACCTTCCAGTATCGAGTATTACACCCAATGCAATACCTTCCAGTATAGAGTATTACACCAACGCAATACCTTCCAGTATAGAATATTACATCCAATGCAATGCCTTCCAGTATAGAGTATTACACCCAATGCAATACCTTCCAGTATAGAGTATTACACCCAATGCAATACCTTCCAGTATAGAGTATTACACCTAATGCAATACCTTCCAGTATAGAGTATTACACCCAATGCAATACCTTCCAGTATACAGTATAAAATCCAATGCAAGCCTGCCAGTATAGAGTATTACACCCAATGCAATACCTTCCAGTATAGAGTATTACATCCAATGCAATACCTTCTAGTATAGAGCATTATATCCAATGCAATACCTTCCAGTATAGAATATTACATCAAATTCAATACATTCCAGTATAGAGTATTACACCCAATGCAATACCTTCCAGTATAGAGTATTACATCCAATGCAATACCTTCCATCAATAGAGTATTACACCCAATGCAATACCTTCCAGTATAGAGTATTACACCCAATGCAATACCTTCCATCAATAGAGTATTACACACAATGCAATACTTTCCAGTGTAGAGTATTACACCCAATGCAATACCTTCCAGTATAGAGTATTACACCCAATGCAATACCTTCGAAGTATCGAGTATTACACCCACTGCAATACCTTCCATCAATAGAGTATTACACCCAATGCATTACCTTCCAGTATAGAGTATTACACCCAATGCAATACCTTCCAGTATAGAGTATTACACCCAATGCAATACCTTCGAAGTATCGAGTAATACACCCAACGCAATTCCTTCCAGTTTAGAGTATTACACCCAATGCAATACCTTCCAGTATAGAGTATTACATCCAATGCAATACCTTCCAGTATAGAGTATTACATCCAATGCAATACCTTCCAGAATAGAGTATTACATCCAATGCAATACCTTCCAGTATAGAGTATTACACCTAATGCAATACCGTCCAGTATAGAGTATAACATCCAATGCAATACCTTCCAGTATAGAGTATTAAACCCAAATGCAATATGTTCCAGTATAGAGTATTAAACCCAAATGCAATACCTTCCAGTATAGAGTATTACACCTAATGCAATACCTTCCAGTATAGAGTATTACACCCAATGCAATACCTTCCAGTATACAGTATAAAATCAAATGCAAGCCTGCCAGTATAGAGTATTACACCCAATGCAATACCTTCCAGTATAGAGTATTACATCCAATGCAATACCTGCTAGTATAGAGCATTATATCCAATGCAATACCTACCAGTATAGAGTATTACACCAAATGCAAAACATTCCAGTATAGAGTATTACACCCACTGCAATACCTTCCAGTATAGAGTACTACATCCAATGCAATACCTTCCATCAATAGAGTATTACACCCAATGCAATACTTTCCAGTATAGAGTATTACACCCAATGCAATACCTTCCATCAATAGAGTATTACACCCAATGCAATACTTTCCAGTATAGAGTATTACACCCAATGCAATACCTTCCAGTATAGAGTATTACACCCAATGCAATACCTTCGAAGTATCGAGTATTACACCCAATTCAATACCTTCCAGTTTAGAGTATTACACCCAATGCAATACCTTCCAGTATAAAGTATTACATCCAATGCAATACCTTCCAGTATAGAGTATTACATCCAATGCAATACCTTCCAGTATAGAGTATTACATCCAATGCAATACCTTCCAGTATAGAGTATTACACCTAATGCAATACCGTCCAGTATAGAGTATTACACCCAATGCAATACTTTCCAGTATAGAGTATTACACCCAATGCAATACCTTCCATCAATAGAGTATTACACCCAATGCAATACTTTCCAGTATAGAGTATTACATCCAATGCAATACCTTCTAGTATAGAGCATTATATCCAATGCAATACCTTCCAGTATAGAGTATTACACCAAATGCAATACATTCCAGTATAGAGTATTACACCCAATGCAATACCTTCTAGTATAGAGCATTATATCCAATGCAATACCTTCCAGTATAGAGTATTTCACCAAATGCAATACATTCCAGTAGAGAGTATTACACCCAATGCAATACCTTCCAGTATAGAGTATTACACCTAATGCAATACCTTCCAGTATAGAGTATTACACCCAATGCAATACCTTCCAGTATACAGTATAAAATCCAATGCAAGCCTGCCAGTATAGAGTATTACACCCAATGCAATACCTTCCAGTATAGAGTATTACATCCAATGCAATACCTTCTAGTATAGAGCATTATATCCAATGCAATACCTTCCAGTATAGAGTATTACACCCAATGCAATAGCTTTCAGTATAGAGTATTACACCCAATGCAATACCTTCGAAGTATTGAGTAATACACCCAATTCAATACCTTCCAGTATAGAGTAGTACACCCAATGCAATACCTTCCAGTATAAAGTATTACATCCAATGCAATACCTTCCACTATAGAGTATTATATCCAATGTAATACCTTTAGAGAATTACAACAAACGTTATACTCAGCAAGGTATCACATCACAAATTACACCCAATGCAATATTCCAATATAGAGTATAAAACCCAAATGCAATACCTTCCAGTATAGAGTATTACACCCAATGCAATACCTTCCAGTAGAGTATTACACCCAATGCAATACCTTCCAGTATAGAGTATTACACCTAATGCAATACCTTCCAGTATAGAGTATTACACCCAATGCAATACCTTCCAGTATACAGTATAAAATCCAATGCAAGCCTGCCAGTATAGAGTATTACACCCAATGCAATACCTTCCAGTATAGAGTATTACATCCAATGCAATACCTTCTAGTATAGAGCATTATATCCAATGCAATACCTTCCAGTATAGAGTATTACACCAAATGCAATACATTCCAGTATAGAGTATTACACCCAATGCAATACCTTCCGGTATAGAGAATTACACCCAATGCAATACCTTCCAGTATAGAGTATTAGACCCAATGCAATACATTCCAGTATAGAGTATTACACCAATGCAACACCTTCCAGTATAGAGTATTACATCCAATGCAATACCTTCCAGTATAGAGTATTACACCTAATGCAATACCTTCCAGTATAGAGTATTACACCCAATGCAATACCTTCCAGTATACAGTATAAAATCCAATGCAAGCCTGCCAGTATAGAGTATTACACCCAATGCAATACCTTCCAGTATAGAGTATTACATCCAATGCAATACCTTCTAGTATAGAGCATTATATCCAATGCAATACCTTCCAGCATAGAGTATTACACCCAATGCAATACATTCCAGTATAGAGTATTACACCCAATGCAATACCTTCCGGTATAGAGAATTACACCCAATGCAATACCTTCCAGTATAGAGTATTAGACCCAATGCAATACATTCCAGTATAGAGTATTACACCAATGCAACACCTTCCAGTATAGAGTATTACATCCAATGCAATACCTTCCAGTATAGAGTAGTACACCCAATGCAATACCTTCCAGTATAGAGTATTACATCCAATGCAATACCTTCCACTATAGAGTATTATATCCAATGTAATACCTTTAGAGAATTACAACAAACGTTATACTCAGAAAGGTATCACATCACAAATTACACCCAATGCAATATTCCAATATAGAGTATAAAACCCAAATGCAATACCTTCCAGTATAGAGTATTACACCCAATGCAATACCTTCCAGTAGAGTATTACATCCAATGCAATACCTTCCAGTATAGAGTATTACACCTAATGCAATACCTTCCAGTATAGAGTATTACACCCAATGCAATACCTTCCAGTATACAGTATAAAATCCAATGCAAGCCTGCCAGTATAGAGTATTACACCCAATGCAATACCTTCCAGTATAGAGTATTACATCCAATGCAATACCTTCTAGTATAGAGCATTATATCCAATGCAATACCTTCCAGGATAGAGTATTACACCAAATGCAATACATTCCAGTATAGAGTATTACACCCAATGCAATACCTTCCGGTATAGAGAATTACACCCAATGCAATACCTTCCATTATAGATTATTAGACCCAATGCAATACATTCCAGTATAGAGTATTACACCAATGAAACACCTTCCAGTATAGAGTATTACATCCAATGCAATACCTTCCAGTATAGAGTATTACACCTAATGCAATACCTTCCAGTATAGAGTATTACACCCAATGCAATACCTTCCAGTATACAGTATAAAATCCAATGCAAGCCTGCCAGTATAGAGTATTACACCCAATGCAATACCTTCCAGTATAGAGTATTACATCCAATGCAATACCTTCTAGTATAGAGCATTATATCCAATGCAATACTTTCCAGTATAGAGTATTACACCAAATGCAATACATTCCAGTATAAAGTATTACATCCAATGCAATACCTTCCATCAATAGAGTATTACACCCAATGCAATACTTTCCAGTATAGAGTATTACACCCAATGCAATACCTTCCATCAATAGAGTATTACACCCAATGCAATACTTTCCAGTATAGAGTATTACACCCAATGCAATACCTTCCAGTAGAGAGTATTACACCCAATGCAATACCTTCGAAGTATGAACTGCATAGGTTTCACTAGAAATACTCCCAAGTGGAACAGAAGCTTTGTTTGACCCCTTATTTGCATATGCTTGGATGATTTTCTTGTGTTAAAGAAACAGGCGCAATAAAAGCCTTATTTAATTTCACCTTAAAAAAGTCTCCATTGCATACCTCTGCACACGTCCTCTAACATATGGTGTCAGAAGTGGGATTGAGGTAGCTCTTGAAGTTAAAAGGGGCCCCGGAGATTGCCTGTGAAATTTTTTTGTGCTTTTTGCCTACAAACAGCCTGAGCAACATAAACAAAGAACACATGCAGCAGAGACCAGAATTAAAGGGATACACATCCAGGCAGGACATCTACACTGCACTGAAAGCGACACAACCACACACGGACTCTTTTCCCCAATCCCAAGAGGAGAGAGAGAGACTGCTGAGCAGGTAAACCTTACTTGCTTATCACAATAAGTGTAATATGGTTATTAAAATAGGGGTTTTGCCTTCCAGCCGTAGTCAGGGTTCAAGAAGTAAGTTAGCCCTTAAAAGGGATAGGCGTTTGTTGTTTTCAAATGTTTCGCTGAAGCAGTGAATACAGATGGTGACCCACGAGTGGTACTGATTCTGCAAGTAAAGGCTGCCACACCGCATAGGACTACCAGCTGTGAATGGAGTATATGCAGAAAAGTGTGAAAATTGATGCAAGACTGTGCTGAAGCAGGGGAATTTTCAGCAAACAAATGCTGAGTGTAAAATTGCCCCGCCGGGTAAAAAGGGATTGCTGAACTGTGTAAAAGGTATCCCAAAGCCAATTGCTGAGTGTTGAGTCGCCCTGCCGGGAGTGAAAGAAATATTCCACTGCAAAGAATATATTTTTTTTTCTGCAAGTAAAGTCTATCTATGTATCTTGGGAGTAAAACAGGCATCCAAAGTGTGAAGAGTGAATGCCATAATACCCAAAGATGAGACTGAAAATTACTGAACTAAAGCAGAAAAACAAATTCTGTTGCTGAAGCGGAGGGATTGCACATGGCAAGTAAATGGTGTAATGCAAATGCCTTTGCTGAAGCCAGAAAATGGGCAGCTAGCAAGCATTGTATTTAAAGAAAATAAAGTCGCAAGCACGAACATGACAGCACGAGGCACGGGGAGTATTGGGCTCAAAGTCAACTTCGTGTGGGAGTCCTAACTAAAAACACGTCTCCCAGGAAGAGGAGACGGGAACCTGCCGTCCAAATTAAACAGGCGAGATCCGATCTTGCATCACTCCGGGAACTGGCGAAGAGTTTGCTTTACAGGGAGACGTTCTCGTGCTCTCCACACAGATTTTCAGGCAGGTCCGGGGCTCTCAACTTCAGTCCTCAAGCTTTCCCACCCCCACCCCCAAAATGGTCAGGTTTTCAGGATATCCCTGCTTCAGCATAGGTGGCTCAATCAGTCCCTGCTTCAGTACAAGTGGCTCAATGTATCCCTGCTTCAGCACAGCTGGCTCAGACTCTGCTTCAGCACAAGTGGCCCAATCAGTCCCTGCTTCAGCACAGGTGGCTCAATCAGTCCCTGCTTCAGCATAGGTGGCTCAATCAGATCAGATCTTCGACTGAGACTCTCATTGAGCCACCTGTGCAGAAGCTGGGATAACCTGAAACCCTGACCTGTTGGGGGGGGGGGGGCGAGCCTTGAAGACTGGATTTTAGCCCCTTGGGGTAGATCATTGGAAAGAACGATGAGCAAACTGACAGATTAAAAACGTAAAACAGAAAAAGTACAGGGTCTTTCTACTGATATTTAGCAGAATTTCCCTTCCCTCGGCCACATGTGTTATATATGGGATTCTGAACCTATAGAAAAGAAGGCCTAAACACAATCTACTAAGAAACATATACCACCTTATACTGTAGAAGATAATACATATAACAGCAATAGGTATACATATAGATACATACAGGTAGTAACAGGATATCATGAACAAGAAATAAACAAATATTCACTATATACTTTGATAAGGTATAGATATAGGATAGAGTAGCACTATGTAATAGAAATATAGGGTACCTGTTGTGAATAGTAATGAATCTATGTATATATAAAATGATATATTTTAGCTGATTAAGCAAATAAAAGCGGAAAACATCAAGGCATGTGGCATGTATGTATGTATGTACTGTACATATGTATGTATGTACGTATGTCTTTATATAGAGCCATTAATATACATAGCGCTTCACAACAGTAATACACGTGACAATCATATAAATAACAAATAATACAAATAACAGATCATGGGAATAAGCGCTTCAGACATAACAGTAACAATTAGGAAGAGGAGTCCCTGCTCCGAAGAGCTTACAATCTAATTGGTGGGGAGAACGTACAGAGGCAGTAGGAGTGCGTTCTGGTAATTGCGTCTGCAGGGGGGCAAGCTTTATGTATGAGATGTATATTAACGTTTATGACATGTGTAATTATATGTCATGGTTGTTTAGCAGAATGTACTGTAATTATTCCAAAAGGTGATAGCATCTTAAACGCACCTTGTTGCTGGAAGTAAACTATCTTAGCGAACGAGCCAAATGAATGCTGAAGTATTTGTTTTATCATACATGAATGGGAGAGGCACACAGTGAGTTGCGTTCCCCGTTCATGCTGCCGGCTCCCTGGCTTGGAAGGTCTGCACTCGACTGCCAGATTCCTCATATATAAAAGCGTCATTCCACCCGAATCCCCAATAAGGCTGCGACCATACTCCCCGTGACCGTGGCGTGAACAAAAGGTCGCGCGATTCCCGGGCAGACAAAATAATTAGATTTTGACGCGTGACGGCTGGGTCACATGGGCGGTTCAGCCAATGAGGGCGAACCACTCACGAGACGTCACGGGCACACCTCCGACACGCCTCTCCGTCTCATATGCCATGGATCGCCTCGGCAGCAGTTGCGCGCAACGTCTGCCCTATGACCTTGGCCTAAGACATACACTTTATTTGGATGTTAACGGTCACGGCATTTGGTAACATAAGCTTGCCAGCTCCATAACATAAAAATAAAGCAATGGAACCAGCCACGGACCCTAAAGCCACGTCAAAACCATAACCAACCAAAGGTTAGCTCGACCCACGCCACAGAGCTGAAGGGTTGCGGTTACAGTACTTTCCTATGATGCCCCAATTAGGGGCAAAACACATGTTTATTTTCCTTTTCCGTCTCGCTGCGAAAGTATCCCCATAACCTTACTCCTTACCCCCAAACCCCTAACATTAAGACCGTACCCTAATGTGTTAACCCAAATTCAGCTCCTTAATAACTTACCTTAGCGGTGAGACGGCCGACGGTGAGCTGCCCTCAGTAGCGACGAGTTGGATGCAGCAAGATGTCACATTCCGCCATTATTTGCCTTAGCTGGCAATGCCACCCCACCACCAGCAAGGCTACTCCACCACAAGCAAGGGAACCCTGCCACAAGCAATGCCACCCTGCCACCAGCAAGGCTACTCCCCCACAAGCAATGCCACACCGCCACCAGCAAGACCACCCCGCCACCAGCAAGGCCACCCCGCCACCAGCAAGGCCACCCCGCTACCAGCAATGCCACTCCGCCACCAGCAAGGCCACCCTGCCACCAGCAAGGTCACCCTGCCACCAGCAAGGCCACCCCGCTACCAGCAATGCCACTCCGCCACTAGCAAGGCCACCCCGCCACCAGGGAGGCCACCCCACCACCAGCAAGGCCACCCCGCCACCAGCAATGCCACCCCGGCACCAGCAAGGCTACTCTACCACAAGCATGGCCACCCCACCACCAGCAAGGCCACAAGTGTTTTACCTCACATGGCTGACCGCCATACACAAGCTTATCACCTTAAAAAAACTCACGGTAACGCTCACTAGCCCCCCACCCCAATCACAACCCCTATCCGTGCCAGACTCGTCACTGCCGCCATCTGCCCACTCGCTATTATTCCCTGGCACAATGCTGTTGATTAACTGTATATGACAGAATAAAAGATGCCCGGAACTGGACATCGATACCTCTTGCTCTCTCCTCATTGGGTAACCCGGGAGTGTTGTGTCCGGCTTCCCGACTTAGACAAAGAGTGAAAGTTTGCTCGCCGACGTCGAAATTTTCCACTTGGCATTTATATATATATATTTATATTTAGTGTATATACAGTATACACAGGCAAGATCAGCTAAACCAGCATGGAATAGGTGATCAAATATTACATAACATTAAATATTAACCCCCTAGTAGCCCAAGTGGTAAACTAGTTATGGGGTAAGAAGGGGTTAATATATACATGACAATACACTACACTAATGTACCTACCCCTCCTTGGCCACCGTAGTGGCTAGTACAATATTACCATGCAATACTTCACTAACCGGTAAGGTAATCGAGGGGTTAACCCATAGCACCCATCCCGGGGAGGGAGCCTAAACACCCCCGGGGAAAACTACCCCCACCCCATTCCTTTGCTGTGCAGGTGGTGTGTGATGCACATGTGTGCATACTGAATGTGGTTACGGGCTCCCCAGAGTCACACCGCGGTTCTCATATTCAGCGCCAGCCTACCGCGTTGGTAGATTTAGAAGCTGGAATGATGGCGAGCGAATTGCGAGTAGATACGTGTATTTGATATCCTTTTAGATCCACGGGGGGGGAAAGCCATGCACTTGCTGCCTCTTCTTGAAGTGAAAGTGTGTAAGAAGAACGCTGAGGATTCTTGGTATTGACTTGCTGATGTTTTTGTAAGTTCGTTTTAGGTGACGCAGAATATGGAGTCCGGCCGCGGCTTCTCACTCCTGTGACTGAAGCACGGCGTGCGTATAATGAGGCACACGTCCACTCACAGTGTAACTCATCGGCGTGATTCGGGAGCCCGGATACATCAGGTGGTGTGCTGCAGTATTCCTCTGGTAAAGTGGCTGACACGGTTTGGCTGGTTGTGTTTTTGCACAATACACTGTAGCCCTTTGCAATAACACAGCTGTAGAGATAGCTGGTGATGTAGCTCAGAGGTGGCCAACTCCAGTCCTCAAAGGCCGTTAACAGGTCAGCTTTTCAGGATATCCCTGCTTCAGCACAGGGGGTTCAGTCAAAGACTGAGCCATCTGTGCTGACGAAGGGATTTCCTTAAAACCTGACCTGTTTGTGGCGGTACTCAGCACATAGGCATGTTGCAGACAGTCCCTGCCCCGCAGAGCTTACACTATGTTTTTGGTGCCTGAGGCACAAGGAGATAAAGTGACTTGCCCAAGGTCGTTGAACCAGCCTGCCCTGCTTCACACACCGTGTCATTGGTTAC
This sequence comes from Ascaphus truei, assembly GCF_040206685.1. Classification (NCBI taxonomy): domain Eukaryota; kingdom Metazoa; phylum Chordata; class Amphibia; order Anura; family Ascaphidae; genus Ascaphus; species Ascaphus truei. The sequence continues at coordinate 17,895,947 of NC_134497.1, forward strand.
AGTCAGCGTCTTTACTCACTGAGTCTTTACTCACTGAGTCTTTACTCACCGAGTCTTTACTCACCGAGCCTTTACTCACCGAGCTTTTACTCACCGAGCCTTAACTCACTGAGCCTTTACTCACTGAGTATAGGCTCAGTGAGTAAAGGCTCAGTGAGCCTTTACTCACTGAGCCTATACTCACTGAGCCTATACTCACAGAGCCTATACTCACTGAGTCTTTACTCACCGAGTCTTTATTCACGGAGCCTTTACTCACCGAGTCGTTACTCACTGAGTCGTTACTCACTGAGCTTTTACTCATCGAGCCTTTACTCACCGAGTCGTTACTCACCGAGTCATTACTCACCGAGCCGTTACTCTCCGTGTCTTTACTCGCTGAGTCTTTACTCACTGAGCATTTACTCACTGAGCATTTACTCACCAAGTCTTTACTCACTGAGCATTAACTCATACTGAGTCGTTACTCACTGAGCATTTACTCACTGAGCATTTACTCACCAAGTCTTTACTCACTGAGCATTAACTCACGAGTCGGTACTCACCGAGTCGTAACTCACCGAGTCTTTACTCACTGAGCCTTTACTCACTGAGCCTTTACTCATGAGCCTTTGCTCACCAAGCCTTTGCTCACTGGGTCCCTTCTCTGACTTTTATAAATGTTCTACACACTGATTTGGGCAGCATAGCGTATATAGAAGGAAGTTGGTCAGTGTATGGGGCAATAAAACCATTCATTATACTGTACATGTTAATGCTGCTTATTATTATCCAAATAATGTTTTACTAAGAACCATGCAGCGTGTTCAATTACTGTTGTTTCCTTTAATTGACTTGAACATGGAGCGGTTTCATCACCCGGCAGTAATGTTTTCTATATAAATGTGCTTATAAATCCTTAAATCCACCCAGGGGTTCTCAACTCCAGCCCTCAGGACCACCCCCGACAGGTCAGGTTTTGAGGATATCCCTGCTTCACAACAGGTCGCTCAATCAGTCCCTGCTTCAGCATAGGTGGCTCAATAAGTCCCAGCTTCAGCACAAGTGGCACAATCAGGTTTTTTCCCCCCAGAACGCGATACTGTCACACTTTAACAAGAGTGCAATGTATCCAGGTCAATGTGTCAAACATCTCATCTTGGGAGGCCTCTAACCGCAGTGTTTCTTATGAGTTGGACATGTGGAGATGCATTTAGCGACTCACTCTAGCTAACCTCTGTGATATACAGGATTGGGACTAGGGGGTGGCTGTGTCTTCCAGAGCGGAACCCCCAACACTTCCAGGTCCTCGGAATCCTGAGATACTTTCTGGTTTATTTTTAATTTAAATGGCCATCCACAAGGCAGTCACCCGGGAGAAACAGGCAGAGGCCATTTTTAGTGCGGTCCCATAATCATTCAAATGTCTGACAGTGCCGATCCGTGTAACAATACATATGTTGGAATTACACTGAAGTCCAAGCACTCAACAACATTGCAGCCTCAAAGACATTTTAATATCTGTTTTTAAGATGTGTTTAGTGGCAGTTGAAGTATACACCCAAAATTAAATTCCATACAAGCAACATATAATGCTACAGTATCATACCTATCCATTCTCAGTTAGGTAAGTGCTTATATAAACGGCCCAAACGTCACTGAGAAAATCCCCCAGCACCCAGATTCTACGTATCCTCGCGTAACCTCCGAGATAATTAATGTCATAATTACTTAAAGTACAGTACACAAGGGTGGTTTTTACCTGTGTGCCTGCCAGCCAATTAAAAATTGAAATGTCAACGATATTTGGCTGGAAACTAGTAACACGTCCGTGCAGGCTTCGAGATTGCTCAACTACCGCAACAGCGCAGAATTCTACGTGGCGACAAGAATTATGCAACCAGATCAAAGTTAGCTAAGGCGATTTCAGAAATCTCCGTTAGATATTTACTACAAAAAAAGCCTTTCTGATGTATTGGGAAAGAAATTGTAAATCCCCTGGATATCCCAGCGCAGCTCTCTTCCCCGGGATATCACAGAGCTGCTATCTTCCCCGGGATATCCCAGCGCTGCTATCTTCCCCGGGATATCCCAGCGCTGCTCTCTTCCCCGGGATATCCCAGCGCTGCTATCTTCCCCGGGATATCCAAGCGCTGTTCTCTTCCCCGGGATATCCCAGCGCTGCTATCTTCTCCGGGATATCCCAGCTCTGCTCTCTTCCCCGGGATATCTCAGAGCTGCTATCTTCCCCGGGATATCCCAGCGCTGCTATCTTCCCCGGGATATCCCAGCGCTGCTATCTTCCTCGGGATATCCCAGCGCTGCTATCTTCCCCGGGATACCTCAGCGCTGCTATCTTCCCCGGGATATCCCAGCGCTGCTATCTTCCCCGGGATATCCCAGTGCTGCTCTCTTCCCCGGGATATCCCAGCGCTGCTATCTTCCTCGGGATATCCCAGCGCTGCTATCTTCCCCGGGATATCCCAGCGCTGCTCTCTTCCCCGGGATATCCCAGCGCTGCTATCTTCCCCGGGATATCCAAGCGCTGTTCTCTTCCCCGGGATATCCCAGCGCTGCTATCTTCTCCGGGATATCCCAGCTCTGCTATCTTCCCCGGGATATCTCAGAGCTGCTATCTTCCCCGGGATATCCCAGCGCTGCTATCTTCCCCGGGATATCCCAGCGCTGCTATCTTCCTCGGGATATCCCAGCGCTGCTATCTTCCCCGGGATACCTCAGCGCTGCTATCTTCCCCGGGATATCCCAGCGCTGCTATCTTCCCCGGGATATCCCAGTGCTGCTCTCTTCCCCGGGATATCCCAGCGCTGCTATCTTCCTCGGGATATCCCAGCGCTGCTATCTTCCACGGGATATCCCAGTGCTGCTATCTTTCCCGGGATATCCCAGCGCTGCTACCTTCCCCGGGATATCCCAGCGCTGCTATCTTCCCCGGGATATCCCAGCGCTTCTATCTTCCCCGGGATATCCCAGTGCTGTTATCTTCCCCGGATATTTCAGTGCTGCTATCTTTCCCGGGATATCCCAGCGCTGCTATCTTCCCCGGGACATACCAGCGCTGCTATCTTCCCTGGGATATCCCAGCGCTGCTATCTTCCCCGGGATATCCCAGCGCTGCTATCTTCCTTGGGATATCCCAGCGCTGCTACCTTCCTCGGGATATCCCTGCGCTGCTATCTTCCCCGGGATATCCCAGTGCTGCTATCTTCCCCGGGATATCCCAGCGCTGCTATCTTCCTCGGGATATCCCAGCGCTGCTATCGTCCCCGGGATATCCCAGCGCTGCTCTCTTCCCTGGGATATCCCAGCGCTGCTATCTTCCCCGGGATATCCCAGCGCTGCTACCTTTCCCGGGATATCCCAGCGCTGCTATCTTCCCTGGGATATCTCAGCGCTGCTATCTTCCCCGGGATACCTCAGCGCTGCTATCTTCCCCGGGATATCCCAGCGCTGCTATCTTCCCCGGGATATCCCAGCGCTGCTACCTTCCCCGGGATATCCCAGCGCTGCTATCTTCCCCGGGATATCCCAGCGCTGCTATCTTCCCCGGGATATCCCAGCGCTGCTACCTTCCTCGGGATATCCCAGCGCTGCTATCTTCCCCGGGATATCCCAGCGCTGCTATCTTCCCCGGGATATCCCAGCGCTGCTATCTTCCCCGGGATATCCCAGCGCTGCTATCTTCCCCGGGATATCCCAGCGCTGCTATCTTTCCCGGGATATCCCAGCGCTGCTATCTTCCCCGGGATATCCCAGCGCTGCTATCTTCCCCGGGATATCCCAGCGCTGCTATCTTCCCCGGGATATCCCAGCGCTGCTATCTTTCCCGGGATATCCCAGCGCTGCTATCTTCCCCGGGATATCCCAGCGCTGCTATCTTCCCCGGGATATCCCAGCGCTGCTATCTTCCCCGGGATATCCCAGCGCTGCTATCTTCCCCGGGATATCCCAGCGCTGCTACCTTCCCCGGGATATCCCAGTGCTGCTATCTTCCCTGGGATATCTCAGCGCTGCTCTCTTCCCCGGGATACCTCAGCGCTGCTATCTTCCCCGGGATATCCCAGCGCTGCTACCTTCCCCGGGATATCCCAGTGCTGCTATCTTCCAAGGGATATCCCAGCGCTGCTATCTTCCCTGGGATATCCCAGCGCTGCTCTCTTCCCCGGGATATCCCAGCGCTGCTATCTTCACCGGGATATCCCAGCGCTGCTATCTTCCCCGGGATATCCAAGCGCTGCTATCTTCCCAGGGATATCCCAGCGCTGCTCTCTTCCCTGGGATATCCCAGCGCTGCTCTCTTCCCCGGGATATCTCAGCGCTGCTATCTTCCCCGTGATATCTCAGCGCTGCTATCTTCCCCGGGATATCCCAGCGCTGCTATCTTCCCCGGGATATCCCAGCGCTGCTATCTTCCCCGGGATATCCCAGCGCTGCTATCTTCCCCGGGATATCCCAGCGCTGCTATCTTCCCCGGGATATCCCAGCGCTGCTATCTTCCCCGGGATATCCCAGCGCTGCTATCTTCCCCGGGATATCCCAGCGCTGCTATCTTCCCCGGGATATCCCAGCGCTGCTATCTTCCCCGGGATATCCCAGCGCTGCTATCTTCCCAGGGATATCCCAGCGCTGCTCTCTTCCCCTGAATATCTCAGTGCTGTTCTCTTCCCCGGGATATCTCAGCGCTGCTATCTTCCCCGTGATATCTCAGCGCTGCTATCTTCCCCGGGATATCCCAGCGCTGCTATCTTCCCCGGGATATCCCAGCGCTGCTATCTTCCCCGGGATATCCTAGCGCTGCTCTCTTCACCGGGATATCTCAGCGCTGCTATCTTCCCCGGGATATCCCAGCGCTGCTATCTTCCCCGGGATATCCCAGCGCTGCTATCTTCCCCGGGATATCCCAGCGCTGCCATCTTCCCCGGGATATCCCAGCGCTGCTATCTTCCCCGGGATATCCCAGCGCTGCTATCTTTCCCGGGATATCCCAGCGCTGCTATCTTCCCCGGGATATCCCAGCGCTGCTATCTTCCCCGGGATATCCCAGCGCTGCTATCTTCCCCGGGATATCCCAGCGCTGCTATCTTTCCCGGGATATCCCAGCGCTGCTATCTTCCCCGGGATATCCCAGCGCTGCTATCTTCCCCGGGATATCCCAGCGCTGCTACCTTCCCCGGGATATCCCAGTGCTGCTATCTTCCCCGGGATATCTCAGCGCTGCTCTCTTCCCCGGGATACCTCAGCGCTGCTATCTTCCCCGGGATATCCCAGCGCTGCTATCTTCCCCGGGATATCCCAGCGCTGCTATCTTCCAAGGGATATCCCAGCGCTGCTATCTTCCCTGGGATATCCCAGCGCTGCTCTCTTCCCCGGGATATCTCAGCGCTGCTATCTTCCCCGTGATATCTCAGCGCTGCTATCTTCCCCGTGATATCTCAGCGCTGCTATCTTCCCCGGGATATCCCAGCGCTGCTATCTTCCCCGGGATATCTCAGCGCTGCTCTCTACCCCGGGATATCCCAGCGCTGCTATCTTCCCTTGGATATCCTAGCGCTGCTCTCTTCCCTGGATATCTCAGTGCTGTTCTCTTCCCCGGGATATCTCAGCGCTGCTATCTTCCCCGTGATATCTCAGCGCTGCTATCTTCCCCGGGATATCCCAGCGCTGCTATCTTCCCCGGGATATCCCAGCGCTGCTATCTTCCCTGGGATATCCCAGCGATGCTATCTTCCCCGGGATATCCTAGCGCTGCTCTCTTCCCCGGGATATCTCAGCGCTGCTATCTTCCCCGGGATATCTCAGCGCTGCTATCTTCCCCGGGATATCCCAGCGCTGCTATCTTCCCCGGGATATCCCAGCGCTGCTATCTTCCCCGGGATATCCCAGTGCTGCTATCTTCCCCGGGATATCCCAGCGCTGCTATCTTCACCGGGATATCCCAGCGCTGCTATCTTCCCCGGGATATCCAAGCGCTGCTATCTTCCCAGGGATATCCCAGCGCTGCTCTCTTCCCTGGGATATCCCAGCGCTGCTCTCTTCCCCGGGATATCTCAGCGCTGCTATCTTCCCCGTGATATCTCAGCGCTGCTATCTTCCCCGGGATATCCCAGCGCTGCTATCTTCCCCGGGATATCCCAGCGCTGCTATCTTCCCCGGGATATCCCAGCGCTGCTATCTTCCCCGGGATATCCCAGCGCTGCTATCTTCCCCGGGATATCCCAGCGCTGCTATCTTCCCCGGGATATCCCAGCGCTGCTATCTTCCCCGGGATATCCCAGCGCTGCTATCTTCCCCGGGATATCCCAGCGCTGCTATCTTCCCCGGGATATCCCAGCGCTGCTATCTTCCCAGGGATATCCCAGCGCTGCTCTCTTCCCCTGAATATCTCAGTGCTGTTCTCTTCCCCGGGATATCTCAGCGCTGCTATCTTCCCCGTGATATCTCAGCGCTGCTATCTTCCCCGGGATATCCCAGCGCTGCTATCTTCCCCGGGATATCCCAGCGCTGCTATCTTCCCCGGGATATCCCAGCGCTGCTATCTTCCCCGGGATATCCTAGCGCTGCTCTCTTCACCGGGATATCTCAGCGCTGCTATCTTCCCCGGGATATCCCAGCGCTGCTATCTTCCCCGGGATATCCCAGCGCTGCTATCTTCCCCGGGATATCCCAGTGCTGCTATCTTCCTCGGGATATACCAGCGCTGCTATCTTCCCCTGGATATCTCAGCGCTGCTATCTTCCCCGGGATATCACAGCGCTGCTATCTTCCCAGGGATATCCCAGCGCTGCTATCTTCCCTGGGATATCCCAGCGCTGCTCTCTTCCCCGGGATATCTCAGCGCTGCTATCTTCCCCGTGATATCTCAGTGCTGCTATCTTCCCCGGGATATCTCAGCGCTGCTCTCTACCCCGGGATATCCCAGCGCTGCTATCTTCCCTTGGATATCCTAGCGCTGCTCTCTTCCCCTGGATATCTCAGTGCTGTTCTCTTCCCCGGGATATCTCAGCGCTGCTATCTTCCCCAGGATATCCCAGCGCTGCTATCTTCCCAGGGATATCCTAGCGCTGCTATCTTCCCCTGGATATCCCAGCGCTGTTATGTTCCCCGGGATATCCCAGCGCTGCTATCTTCCCCGGGATATCCCAGCGCTGCTATCTTCCCCGGGATATCCCAGCGCTGCTATCTTCCCCGGGATATCTCAGCGCTGCTATCTTCCCCGGGATATCCCAGCGCTGCTATCTTCCCCGGGATATCCCAGCGCTGCTATCATCCCCGGGATATCCCAGCGCTGCTCTCTTCCCCGGGATATCCCAGCGCTGCTCTCTTCCCCGGGATATCCCAGCTCTGCTATCTTCCCTGGGATATCCCAGCGCTGCTATCTTCCCCGGGATATCCCAGCGCTGCTATCTTCCCCTGGATATCCCAGCGCTGCTATCTTCCCCGGGATATCCCAGCGCTGCTATCTTCCCCGGGATATCCCAGCGCTGCTATCTTCCCCGGGATATCCCAGCGCTGCTATCTTCCCCGGGATATCCCAGCGCTGCTATCTTCCCCGGGATATCCCAACGCTGCTATCTTCCCTTGGATATCCCAGCGCTGCTATCTTCCCCGGGATATCCCAGCGCTGCTATCTTCCCCGGGATATCCCAGCGCTGCTACCTTCCCCGTGATATCCCAGCGCTGCTATCTTCCCTGGGATATCCCAGCGCTGCTATCTTCCCTGGGATATCCCAGCGCTGCTATCTTCCCCTGGATATCCCAGCGCTGCTATCTTCCCCGGGATATCCCAGCGCTGCTATCTTCCCCGGGATATCCCAGCGCTGCTATCTTCCCCGGGATATCCCAGCGCTGCTATCTTCCCCGGGATATCTCAGCGCTGCTATCTTCTCTGGGATATCCCAGCGCTGCTATCTTCCCCTGGATATCCCAGCGCTGCTATCTTCCCCGGGATATCCCAGCGCTGCTATCTTCCCCGGGATATCCCAGCGCTGCTATCTTCCCCGGGATATCCCAGCGCTGCTATCTTCCCCGGGATATCCCAGCGCTGCTATCTTCCCCGGGATATCTGATCGCTGCTATCTTCCCCGGGATATCCCAGCGCTGCTATCTTCCCCTGGAAATCCCAGCGCTGCTATAATCCCCGGGATATCCCAGCGCTGCTCTCTTCCCCGGGATATCCCAGCGCTGCTATCTTCCCCGGGATATCCCAGCGCTGCTATCTTCCCCGGGATATCTGATCGCTGCTATCTTCCCCGGGATATCCCAGCGCTGCTATCTTCCCCTGGATATCCCAGCGCTGCTATCTTCCCCGGGATATCCCAGCGCTGCTCCCTTCCCCGGGATATCCCAGCGCTGCTATCTTCCCAGGGATATCTCAGCGCTGCTATCTTCCCCGGGATATCCCAGCGCTGCTATCTTCCCCTGGATATCCCAGCGCTGCTATCTTTCCCGGGATATCCCAGCGCTGCTATCTTCCCCGGGATATCCCAGTGCTGCTATCTTCCCCGGGATATCCCAGCGCTGCTATCTTCCCCGGGATATCCCAGCGCTGCTATCTTCCCCGGGATATCTCAGCGCTGCTATCTTCCCCTGGATATCCCAGCGCTGCTATCTTCCCCGGGATATCCCAGCGCTGCTATCTTCCCCGGGATATCCCAGCGCTGCTATCTTCCCCGGGATATCTCAGCGCTGCTATCTTCCCCAGGTTATCCCAGCGCTGCTATCTTCCCCTGGATATCCCAGCGCTGCTATCTTCCCCGGGATATCCCAGCGCTGCTATCTTCCCCAGGATATCCCAGCGCTGCTATCTTCCCCGGGATATCCCAGCGCTGCTATCTTCCCCTGGATATCCCAGCGCTGCTATCTTCCCCGGGATATCTCAGCGCTGCTATCTTCCCCGGGATATCCCAGCGCTGCTATCTTCCCCGGGATATCCCAGCGCTGCTATCTTCCCCGGGATATCCCAGCGCTGCTATCTTCCCCGGGATATCCCAGCGCTGCTATCTTCCCCGGGATATCCCAGCGCTGCTATCTTCCCCGGGATATCCCAGTGCTGCTATCTTCCCCGGGATATCCCAGCGCTGCTATCTTCCCCGTGATATCTCAGCGCTGCTATCTTCCCCGGGATATCCCAGCGCTGCTATCTTCCCCGGGATATCCCAGCGCTGCTATCTTCCCCGTGATATCTCAGCGCTTCTATCTTCCCCGGGATATCTCAGCGCTGCTATCTTCCCTGGGATATCCCAGCGCTGCTATCTTCCCCGTGATATCTCAGCGCTGCTATCTTCCCCGGGATATCCCAGCGCTGCTATCTTCCCCGGGATATCCCAGCGCTGCTATCTTCCCCGGGATATCCCAGCGCTGCTATCTTCCCCGGGATATCCCAGCGCTGCTATCTTCCCCGGGATATCTCAGTGCTGCTATCTTCCCCGGGAGATCCCAGCGCTGCTATCTTCCCCGGGATATCCTAGCGCTGCTATCTTCCCCGGGATATCCCAGCGCTGCTATCTTCCCCGGGATATCCCAGCGCTGCTATCTTCCCCGGGATAACCCAGTGCTGCTATCTTCCCCGGGACATCTCAGCGCTGCTATCTTCCCCGGGATATCCCAGCGCTGCTATCTTCCCCGGGATATCCCAGCGCTGCTATCTTCCCCGGGATATCCCAGCGCTGCTATCTTCCCCGGGATATCCCAGCGCTGCTCTCTTCCCCGGGATTTCCCAGCGCTGCTATCTTCCCCGGGATATACCAGCGCTGCTATCTTCCCCGGGATATCCCAGCGCTGCTATCTTCCCCGGGATATCCCAGCGCTGCTATCTTCCCCGGGATATCTCAGCGCTTCTATCTTCCCCGGGATATCTCAGCGCTGCTATCTTCTCTGGGATATCCCAGCGCTGCTATCTTCCCCTGGATATCCCAGCGCTGCTATCTTCCCCGGGATATCCCAGCGCTGCTATCTTCCCCGGGATATCCCAGCGCTGCTATCTTCCCCGGGATATCTGATCGCTGCTATATTCCCCGGGATATCCCAGCGCTGCTATCTTCCCCTGGAAATCCCAGCGCTGCTATAATCCCCGGGATATCCCAGCGCTGCTCTCTTCCCCGGGATATCCCAGCGCTGCTATCTTCCCCGGGATATCCCAGCGCTGCTATCTTCCCCGGGATATCTGATAGCTGCTATCTTCCCCGGGATATCCCAGCGCTGCTATCTTCCCCTGGATATCCCAGCGCTGCTATCTTCCCCGGGATATCCCAGCGCTGCTCCCTTCCCCGGGATATCCCAGCGCTGCTATCTTCCCAGGGATATCTCAGCGCTGCTATCTTCCCCGGGATATCCCAGCGCTGCTATCTTCCCCTGGATATCCCAGCGCTGCTATCTTTCCCGGGATATCCCAGCGCTGCTATCTTCCCCGGGATATCCCAGTGCTGCTATCTTCCCCGGGATATCCCAGCGCTGCTATCTTCCCCGGGATATCCCAGCGCTGCTATCTTCCCCGGGATATCTCAGCGCTGCTATCTTCCCCGGGATATCCCAGCGCTGCTATCTTCCCCTGGATATCCCAGCGCTGCTATCTTCCCCGGGATATCTCAGCGCTGCTATCTTCCCTGGGTTATCCCAGCGCTGCTATCTTCCCCTGGATATCCCAGCGCTGCTATCTTCCCCGGGATATCCCAGCGCTGCTATCTTCCCCAGGATATCCCAGCGCTGCTATCTTCCCCGGGATATCCCAGCGCTGCTATCTTCCCCTGGATATCCCAGCGCTGCTATCTTCCCCGGGATATCTCAGCGCTGCTATCTTCCCCGGGATATCCCAGCGCTGCTATCTTCCCCGGGATATCCCAGCGCTGCTATCTTCCCCGGGATATCCCAGCGCTGCTATCTTCCCCGGGATATCCCAGCGCTGCTATCTTCCCCGGGATATCCCAGTGCTGCTATCTTCCCCGGGATATCCCAGCGCTGCTATCTTCCCCGTGATATCTCAGCGCTGCTATCTTCCCCGGGATATCCCAGCGCTGCTATCTTCCCCGGGATATCCCAGCGCTGCTATCTTCCCCGTGATATCTCAGCGCTTCTATCTTCCCCGGGATATCTCAGCGCTGCTATCTTCCCTGGGATATCCCAGCGCTGCTATCTTCCCCGGGATATCCCAGCGCTGCTATCTTCCCCGTGATATCTCAGCGCTTCTATCTTCCCCGTGATATCTCAGCGCTGCTATCTTCCCCGGGATATCCCAGCGCTGCTATCTTCCCCGGGATATCCCAGCGCTGCTATCTTCCCCGGGATATCCCAGCGCTGCTATCTTCCCCGGGATATCCCAGCGCTGCTATCTTCCCCGGGATATCTCAGTGCTGCTATCTTCCCCGGGAGATCCCAGCGCTGCTATCTTCCCCGGGATATCCTAGCGCTGCTATCTTCCCCGGGATATCCCAGCGCTGCTATCTTCCCCGGGATATCCCAGCGCTGCTATCTTCCCCGGGATATCCCAGTGCTGCTATCTTCCCCGGGACATCTCAGCGCTGCTATCTTCCCCGGGATATCCCAGCGCTGCTATCTTCCCCGGGATATCCCAGCGCTGCTATCTTCCCCGGGATATCCCAGCGCTGCTATCTTCCCCGGGATATCCCAGCGCTGCTCTCTTCCCCGGGATTTCCCAGCGCTGCTATCTTCCCCGGGATATACCAGCGCTGCTATCTTCCCCGGGATATCCCAGCGCTGCTATCTTCCCCGGGATATCCCAGCGCTGCTATCTTCCCCGGGATATCTCAGCGCTTCTATCTTCCCCGGGATATCCCAGAGCTGCTCTCTTCCCCGGGATATCCCAGCGCTGCTATCTTCCCCTGGATATCCCAGAGCTGCTTTCTTCCCCGGGATATCCCAGCGCTGCTATCTTCCCCTGGAGATCCCAGCGCTGCTCCCTTCCCCTGGATATCCCAGCGCTGCTATCTTCCCTGGGATATCCCAGCGCTGCTATCTTCCCCGGGATATCCCAGCGCTTCTCTCTTCCCCGGGATATCCCAGCACTGCTATCTTCCCCGGGATATCCCAGCGCTGCTATCTTCCCCGGGATATCCCAGCGCTGCTATCTTCCCCGGGATATCCCAGCGCTGCTATCTTCCCCGGGATATCCCAGCGCTGCTATCTTCCCCGGGATATCCCAGCGCTGCTATCTTCCCCGGGATATCCCAGCGCTGCTATCTTCCCCGGGATATCCCAGCGCTGCTATCTTCCCCGGGATATCCCAGCGCTGCTATCTTCCCCGGGATATCCCAGCGCTGCTATCTTCCCCGGGATATCCTAGCGCTGCTATCTTCCCCGGGATATCCCAGCGCTGCTATCTTCCCCGGGATATCCCAGCGCTGCTATCTTCCCCGGGATATCCCAGTGCTGCTATCTTCCCCGGGACATCTCAGCGCTGCTATCTTCCCCGGGATATCCCAGCGCTGCTATCTTCCCCGGGATATCCCAGCGCTGCTATCTTCCCCGGGATATCCCAGCGCTGCTATCTTCCCCGGGATATCCCAGCGCTGCTCTCTTCCCCGGGATTTCCCAGCGCTGCTATCTTCCCCGGGATATACCAGCGCTGCTATCTTCCCCGGGATATCCCAGCGCTGCTATCTTCCCCGGGATATCCCAGCGCTGCTATCTTCCCCGGGATATCTCAGCGCTTCTATCTTCCCCGGGATATCTCAGCGCTGCTATCTTCTCTGGGATATCCCAGCGCTGCTATCTTCCCCTGGATATCCCAGCGCTGCTATCTTCCCCGGGATATCCCAGCGCTGCTCTCTTCCCCTGGATATCCCAGCGCTGCTATCTTCCCCGGGATATCCCAGCGCTGCTATCTTCCCCGGGATATCCCAGCGCTGCTATCTTCCCCGGGATATCCCAGCGCTGCTATCTTCCCCTGGAAATCCCAGCGCTGCTATAATCCCCGGGATATCCCAGCGCTGCTCTCTTCCCCGGGATATCCCAGCGCTGCTATCTTCCCCGGGATATCCCAGCGCTGCTATCTTCCCCGGGATATCTGATAGCTGCTATCTTCCCCGGGATATCCCAGCGCTGCTATCTTCCCCTGGATATCCCAGCGCTGCTATCTTCCCCGGGATATCCCAGCGCTGCTCCCTTCCCCGGGATATCCCAGCGCTGCTATCTTCCCAGGGATATCTCAGCGCTGCTATCTTCCCCGGGATATCCCAGCGCTGCTATCTTCCCCTGGATATCCCAGCGCTGCTATCTTTCCCGGGATATCCCAGCGCTGCTATCTTCCCCGGGATATCCCAGTGCTGCTATCTTCCCCGGGATATCCCAGCGCTGCTATCTTCCCCGGGATATCCCAGCGCTGCTATCTTCCCCGGGATATCTCAGCGCTGCTATCTTCCCCGGGATATCCCAGCGCTGCTATCTTCCCCTGGATATCCCAGCGCTGCTATCTTCCCCGGGATATCCCAGCGCTGCTATCTTCCCCGGGATATCCCAGCGCTGCTATCTTCCCCGGGATATCCCAGCGCTGCTATCTTCCCCGGGATATCTCAGCGCTGCTATCTTCCCTGGGTTATCCCAGCGCTGCTATCTTCCCCTGGATATCCCAGCGCTGCTATCTTCCCCGGGATATCCCAGCGCTGCTATCTTCCCCAGGATATCCCAGCGCTGCTATCTTCCCCGGGATATCCCAGCGCTGCTATCTTCCCCTGGATATCCCAGCGCTGCTATCTTCCCCGGGATATCTCAGCGCTGCTATCTTCCCCGGGATATCCCAGCGCTGCTATCTTCCCCGGGATATCCCAGCGCTGCTATCTTCCCCGGGATATCCCAGCGCTGCTATCTTCCCCGGGATATCCCAGCGCTGCTATCTTCCCCGGGATATCCCAGTGCTGCTATCTTCCCCGGGATATCCCAGCGCTGCTATCTTCCCCGTGATATCTCAGCGCTGCTATCTTCCCCGGGATATCCCAGCGCTGCTATCTTCCCCGGGATATCCCAGCGCTGCTATCTTCCCCGTGATATCTCAGCGCTTCTATCTTCCCCGGGATATCTCAGCGCTGCTATCTTCCCTGGGATATCCCAGCGCTGCTATCTTCCCCGGGATATCCCAGCGCTGCTATCTTCCCTGGGATATCCCAGCGCTGCTATCTTCCCCGTGATATCTCAGCGCTTCTATCTTCCCCGTGATATCTCAGCGCTGCTATCTTCCCCGGGATATCCCAGCGCTGCTATCTTCCCCGGGATATCCCAGCGCTGCTATCTTCCCCGGGATATCCCAGCGCTGCTATCTTCCCCGGGATATCCCAGCGCTGCTATCTTCCCCGGGATATCTCAGTGCTGCTATCTTCCCCGGGAGATCCCAGCGCTGCTATCTTCCCCGGGATATCCTAGCGCTGCTATCTTCCCCGGGATATCCCAGCGCTGCTATCTTCCCCGGGATATCCCAGCGCTGCTATCTTCCCCGGGATATCCCAGTGCTGCTATCTTCCCCGGGACATCTCAGCGCTGCTATCTTCCCCGGGATATCCCAGCGCTGCTATCTTCCCCGGGATATCCCAGCGCTGCTATCTTCCCCGGGATATCCCAGCGCTGCTATCTTCCCCGGGATATCCCAGCGCTGCTCTCTTCCCCGGGATTTCCCAGCGCTGCTATCTTCCCCGGGATATACCAGCGCTGCTATCTTCCCCGGGATATCCCAGCGCTGCTATCTTCCCCGGGATATCCCAGCGCTGCTATCTTCCCCGGGATATCTCAGCGCTTCTATCTTCCCCGGGATATCCCAGAGCTGCTCTCTTCCCCGGGATATCCCAGCGCTGCTATCTTCCCCTGGATATCCCAGAGCTGCTTTCTTCCCCGGGATATCCCAGCGCTGCTATCTTCCCCGGGATATCTCAGCGCTTCTATCTTCCCCGGGATATCCCAGAGCTGCTCTCTTCCCCGGGATATCCCAGCGCTGCTATCTTCCCCTGGATATCCCAGAGCTGCTTTCTTCCCCGGGATATCCCAGCGCTGCTCCCTTCCCCTGGATATCCCAGCGCTGCTATCTTCCCTGGGATATCCCAGCGCTGCTATCTTCCCCGGGATATCCCAGCGCTGCTATCTTCCCCGGGATATCCCAGCGCTGCTATCTTCCCCTGGATATCCCAGCGCTGCTATCTTCCCCGGGATATCCCAGCGCTGCTATCTTCCCCGGGATATCCCAGCGCTTCTCTCTTCCCCGGGATATCCCAGCACTGCTATCTTCCCCGGGATATCCCAGCGCTGCTATCTTCCCCGGGATATCCCAGCGCTGCTATCTTCCCCGGGATATCCCAGCGCTGCTATCTTCCCCGGGATATCCCAGCGCTGCTATCTTCCCCGGGATATCCCAGCGCTGCTATCTTCCCCGGGATATCCCAGCGCTGCTATCTTCCCCGGGATATCTCAGCGCTGCTATCTTCCCCGGGATATCCCAGCTCTGCTATCTTCCCCGGGATATCTCAGCGCTGCTCTCTTCCCTGGGATATCCCAATGCTGCTATCTTCCCCGGGATATCCCAGCGCTGCTCTCTTCCCTGGTATATCTCAGCGCTGCTCTCTTCCCCGGGATATCCCAGCGCTGCTATCTTCCCCGGGATATCCCAGCGCTGCTATCTTCCCCGGGATATCCCAGCGCTGCTATCTTCCCCGGGATATCCCAGCGCTGCTATCTTCCCCGGGATATCCCAGCGCTGCTATCTTCCCCGGGATATCCCAGCGCTGCTATCTTCCCCGGGATATCTCAGCGCTGCTATCTTCCCCGGGATATCCCAGCTCTGCTATCTTCCCCGGGATATCTCAGCGCTGCTCTCTTCCCTGGGATATCCCAATGCTGCTATCTTCCCCGGGATATCCCAGCGCTGCTCTCTTCCCTGGTATATCTCAGCGCTGCTCTCTTCCCCGGGATATCCCAGCGCTGCTACCTTCCCCGGGATATCCCAGCGCTGCTATCTTCCCCGGGATATCTCAGCGCTGCTATCTTCCCCGGGATATCCCAGCGCTGCTCTCTTCCCTGGGATATCTCAGCGCTGCTCTCTTCCCCGGGATATCCCAGCGCTGCTACCTTCCCCGGGATATCCCAGCGCTGCTATCTTCCCCGGGATATCTCAGCGCTGCAATCTTCCCAAAAGCCTCCCACCCGCTGAAAAATCTCCTGCGTGAGCAGGAGAGCATGAGCGTCAGCATGTCCCACGCCTTAGTATGTCAGCGCTGCCCAGCGCCGCTCCCTGCACCATGTCCCAGGCCTTAGTATGTCAGCGCTGCCCAGCGCCGCTCCCTGCACCACGTCCCACGCCTTAGTATGTTAGCGCTGCCCAGCGCCGCTCCCTGCACCATGTCCCAGGCCTTAGTATGTCAGCGCTGCCCAGCGCCGCTCCCTGCACCACGTCCCAGGCCTTAGTATGTCAGCGCTGCCCAGCGCCGCTCCCTGCACCATGTCCCAGGCCTTAGTATGTCAGCGCTGCCCAGCGCCGCTCCCTGCACCGTGTCCCAGGCCTTAGTATGTCAGCGCTGCCCAGCACCGCTCCCTGCACCATGTCCCAGGCCTTAGTATGTCAGCGCTGCCCAGCACCGCTCCCTGCACCATGTCCCAGGCCTTAGTATGTCAGCGCTGCCCAGCGCCGCTCCCTGCACCATGTCCCAGGCCTTAGTATGTCAGCGCTGCCCAGCGCCGCTCCCTGCATCATGTCCCAGGCCTTAGTATGTCAGCGCTGCCCAGCGCCGCTCCCTGCACCATGTCCCAGGCCTTAGTATGTCAGCGCTGCCCAGCGCCGCTCCCTGCACCATGTCCCAGGCCTTAATATGTCAGCGCTGCCCAGCGCCGCTCCCTGCACCGTGTCCCAGGCCTTAGCATGTCAGCGCTGCCCAGCGCCGCTCCCTGCACCGTGTCCCAGGCCTTAGTATGTCAGCGCTGCCCAGCGCCGCTCCCTGCACCATGTCCCAGGCCTTAGTATGTCAGCGCTGCCCAGCACCGCTCCCTGCACCGTGTCCCAGGCGTTAGTATGTCAGCGCTGCCCAGCGCCGCTCCCTGCACCATGTCCCAGGCCTTAGTATGTCAGCGCTGCCCAGCGCCGCTCCCTGCTGTCCCAGGCCTTAGTATGTCAGCGCTGCCCAGCGCCGCTCCCTGCACCATGTCCCAGGCCTTAGTATGTCAGCGCTGCCCAGCGCCGCTCCCTGCACCATGTCCCAGGCCTTAGTATGTCAGCGCTGCCCAGCGCCGCTCCCTGCACCGTGTCCCAGGCCTTAGTATGTCAGCGCTGCCCAGCGCCGCTCCCTGCACCATGTCCCAGGCCTTAGTATGTCAGCGCTGCCCAGCGCCGCTCCCTGCACCACGTCCCAGGCCTTAGTATGTCAGCGCTGCCCAGCGCCGCTCCCTGCACCATGTCCCAGGCCTTAGTATGTCAGCGCTGCCCAGCGCCGCTCCCTGCACCATGTCCCAGGCCTTAGTATGTCAGTGCTGCCCAGCGCCGCTCCCTGCACCATGTCCCAGGCCTTAGTATGTCAGCGCTGCCCAGCGCCGCTTCATGCACCATGTCCCAGGCCTTAGTATGTCAGCGCTGCCCAGCGCCGCTCCCTGCACCATGTTCCAGGCCTTAGTATGTCAGCGCTGCCCAGCGCCGCTCCCTGCACCATGTCCCAAGCCTTAATATGTCAGCACTGCCCAGCGCTGCTCCCTGCACCACGTCCCAGGCCTTAGTATGTCAGCGCTGCCCAGCGCTGCTCCCTGCACCATGTCCCAGGCCTTAGTATGTCAGCGCTGCCCAGCGCCGCTCCCTGCACCATGTCCCAGGCCTTAGTATGTTAGCGCTGCCCAGCGCTGCTCCCTGCACCATGTCCCAGGCCTTAGTATGTCAGCGCTGCCCAGCGCCGCTCCCTGCACCATGTCCCAGGCCTTAGTATGTCAGCGCTGCCCAGCGCCGCTCCCTGCACCGTGTCCCAGGCCTTAGTATGTCAGCGCTGCCCAGCGCCGCTCCCTGCACCATGTCCCAGGCCTTAGTATGTCAGCGCTGCCCAGCGCCGCTCCCTGCACCGTGTCCCAGGCCTTAGTATGTCAGCGCTGCCCAGCGCCGCTCCCTGCACCGTGTCCCAGGCCTTAGTATGTCAGCGCTGCCCAGCGCCGCTCCCTGCACCATGTCCCAGGCCTTAGTATGTCAGCGCTGCCCAGCGCCGCTCCCTGCACCACGTCCCAGGCCTTAGTATGTCAGCGCTGCCCAGCGCTGCTCCCTGCACCACGTCCCAGGCCTAAATGGGGACGCTGCTAGATAAATAACCTTATCATATTTGTCGATTGTTTTATAAATACTTTTTTCATGTGTCCCAGTTATCACTTGTGACAATCTTGTCCCCCCGTCCCTACAGAATTACTATCAGGGTGAAACGTTTCTTTACAGTCAATGAAAATATACTTAACGAGCTCAAATAAGGCGATAGGCATTCAAACATCTCCAATCTAAATCAAGACATAACAAGTATCAGATGCAGTTATTAAAAATGATCTACCACAATATTTAACTTCCTTATAATGAAGCAATCCAAGTTAATCAGCTGCTGTTTGGCTTATTGGAATTAATTGTATAGACATTGGCTCAATTTATTCATTGAAGTAACTGAAATGTAAAGACAACTGTTGCGTGTACGCATCACAGAGCTATTACCAGCCATTACTTGCCAAGAATGGAACAACCTCTGCCCTGCGCTGTTTGCTAAAAGTTCAGGAACAATTATCTACTTTTTAAATTGAGTAACAGAATACAGATAATTTGTATGGGTTTGGTAAATATCTTAATTCACAAATACCTACATGTGTTTTATTTAATTCATGCCATGTTTTATGAGTTTTAGTACTGTACTCTGAGCCTCCTTTGCAGGTGCAGCCCACCTCCCCAGCAGGGCAAGATCTTTGTAACACATTCCTGTTTGTGACAATTTGTTAAATAATACACTACGGAGGGAAGACCCCCGCTCAGCAAGACCATGTATATGAAGGGATGAGGTGCACCTCTGGGTAGAAGGGTTAGATACAACTGAACAAAGAAAAGTCAGCCCAGTTGTGGGCACTCAGCCTCCCTACTGGATGCCAAATTGCATATTTCAAATTGCAGAGCCAGTACCACAAGCCTCGCACAGTTGAGTCCCGAATGGTCAAAACAGCTGTCTGTGAAAAACCCACGCGGTGCTGAGCAGCTGTGTAAGGCTGGTTCTGTAGTGGCAGGGCGTGCTACGCCATGCGCGCGCATGGCAGTTATAGATGGCTGAGGTTAGCCAGCCCTTCTATACAAGAGCCGCGCGCGCGAATGGCAGGGAGCGGGGAGCCGACATACAGCGGCGAAGACAGGGAAAATAATCTTTTCACGCCGTTACCAGCGCTGAATGTATGTATATGTGTGTGTGTGTGTGTGTGTGTGTGTGTGTGTGTGTGTGTGTATGTATTTGTGTGTGTGTGTGTATATATGTATGTATTTGTGTGTCTGCACAAATGTAATAAATATTTTATTTTTACCAATGTTTTTTTTTAATAAATAATAAATTACACACATAAACACACACACAAACACACAGTATCTTCACAGCTCACAGTATACTTACAAAAAGCATGCGGCACGTGCACGCGCCTTCGAACAGGCACGCGTGCGCGCACGGCCACACACACTATATAACAGCCTTAATGCAGCAAGCATAAGCTCGTAAGGGTTCCATGTAAAAATGGAGTTCAAGCAAAAGGTGACGCTGTGTGCTGATTCGCATGTCATTTCCCAGAATCCCTTGCTGCAGTGGGAGCACTGTATGCTGGGTGATAATGGTGAAAGGCAGGGTTGCAGACCTGTCTAAGACAATTTTCTTGCTATATGCTATACAGTGGCGGTTTCTTGTTGCCTTTTTCACCCACAATAACTTATTTATATCTATATATATCTATATATATATATATATATATATATATATATTTGAAAATATTGTATATCCCTGTGTCTAGGGGCAATCACATTGGACCTTTGGCCCATCACTCCGCCTCAGGCCAATGAGATGGCTCCCTTGGCCCACCCGCCGCCGCACACCTCTCATTGGCCGGTGTGGTCTAACAGTGACACACACACACCAGCCGCCGCCACAACCCGCCCAGGTAAGTAACTAAACCGCCGCCTCACACCCGTGCGCCTACAGCCTCCCCTCCCAGCTCACACCCCTGTGCCTACAGCCTCCCCTCCCAGCTCACACCCCTGTGCCTACAGCCCCAGCTCTGTTTTCGACCACCCCAGCTCCGTTTTTGATAACCCCCAGCTCCGTTTTTGACCCCCCCACAGCTCCTTTTTTGACCCCCCCAAACTCCGTTTTTAACCCCCCCCAGCTCCGTTTTTAACCCACCCCAGCTCCGTTTTTAACCCACCCCAGCTCCGTTTTTACCCCCCCAGCTCCGTTTTTGACCCCCCAGCTCCGTTTTTTGACCCCCGCCCAGCCCCGTTTTTGACCTCCCCCCTCCGTTTTTGACATCCCCGACACACACAGTGAAAGACACACTGACACACACAGTGACAGACACACAGACACACTGACACACACAGGGACAGACATAATGACACACACAGGGACAGACATAATGACACACACAGGGACAGACACACTGACACACACAGTGACACCCCCCCTCGCCCCCCACCCCTGCCTTCCCTCCCCACCCCTGCCTTCCCCCCCTGCCCCGGCCTTCACCCCCTGCCCCTGCTTTCCCCCCCCCCCGCCCCTGCCTTTCCTCCCCTCCCGTTCCTGCCTTTCCCCCCCTGCCTTCCCCCCCTCCCCCCTGCCTTTCCACCCCTCCCGTCCCTGCCTTTCCCTCTCTGCCTTTCCCCCCTCCCGCCCCTGCCTTTCACTCACCCGCCGCCCGTACTCCCGCCAGCCGCCCATACTCCCGCCACCTCCCGCCTCTCCCCCCCCTCCCGCCTCTGCCTTTCACCCACCCGCCGCACTCCCGCCTCGGCCTTTCACCCACCCGCACTCCCGCCACCTCCCGCCTCTGCCTTTCAGCCACCCACCGCCTCACACCCCTGCGCCCCAAGGCCGCCGCCCTCACTCAACAGACACCTGCCGCCTCTCACCCACCTGCAACACTCGACACACACCCGTCGCCTCCCGCCTCACACCCACCCACCGCACTCACGCCCCTACGCACTGACATCACTGACCAGCCGCCGCCCTCACTCAACAGACAGCTGCCGCCTCTCACCCACCTGCCACACTCGACACACACCCGTCGCCTCCCGCTTCACACCCACCCACCGCACTCACGCCCCTACGCACTGACATCACTGACCAGCCGCCGCCCGCACTCTCCAGACACCCGCCGCTTCACATTTTAGCGGCACCCCCACCCACAGCCAGCACTCACTACCCGTTCTGAACACCCAGCCGACGCCTCACACCCGCTCACACCATAGCGGGACACACACCTCACATTTTTACATCATTTATGTCACCAAAATATACATTGTACTGTAAACTGTATTGTACTGTGGTGTGTTTACAATAAACCATTTTTAAACAACATCGTATTACATTTTCTTCCATGTTTCTTTTCAACATTAATATACAACCTTTCCACCAAATAGTCATCCTATTGTTACCCTATTTATAAATAATACTACCTATTATGGATTTACATCCCGGGCAACGCCGGGTATATCAGCTAATATATATATATATACAGGGTTGTAGACCTAAATAGGTGAATCAACACTTAAACTGTAAAGTGCAGGTGGTTAGTGGAATCATAGGAGCAGTCTCTCTGCTCACAATGACACCAAGTCGTCTGGAAATTGTCCCTCCAGTGGTGTTTATGTGGAATGAGCAGTAGAGGGTTGTAGCAATAAGCCAACTAGTTACCAAGCTAAGAGTTCTGGTTAAGTACAGTTATAAGAAGTAAGATGATCATCTCTATGACCACTATTGGTAGTAATTGATGGATTAGTGTGGCCTCTCACTGCTAATGCTATACAGTAGGGCCCCGCTTCTCTGCGTTTCGCTTCTCGGTGATCTGCCAATACGGCGTTACCGAGAAGGGGGCCGCCATGTTTGCGCATGCGGGGACGGCCGAGGTCGCGCATGCGCATAAGGGGGAGCGGCCGTGGTCGCTCATGTGCAGAAGGTGGGGGAGCGGCCATGGTCGCTCATGTGCAGAAGGTGGGGAGCGGCCGAGGTCGCGCATGCGCATAAGGGGGAGCGGCCGTGGTCGCTCATGTGCAGAAGGTGGGGGAGCGGCCGAGGTCGCGCATGCGCAGAAGGGGTAGGAAAAATGGAAAATCGCCGGTGGACAAGCAAATGCTATGTTCTGCTTTTCGGCAAATTTTGCTTTCCGGCAGCAGCCTAGAATGAAACCCACCGTATGAGTGGGGCCCTCCTGTATATATCAGAGATAAAGTCCATAGGTATCAGTACCCTTTCTTGGTATATTAATAGCTGATGATAATAGTGAGTTTGCCTCTCACTGTTACTGCTACAAAAATCTCAAAGTGCCAGAGATAAAGTCAATAGGGATCAGTACCCTCTACCAGTTTAGCTCATATCCTATGAAATCAACAAAGAACCAGAAGATGAAACAACCACTCATGTGCTAGCAACCTTGTATCAGTTTTAGTAGTCACTTTGTTGCACTGTGCATAGGGTTGTTCCCTGCTAACAGCACAAACAAGCAGTAGCTAAAACCCCCTCCTCGTGTATATATCACGGCTACGGAGATGGAGTTCTGTAGGTTACATCCAAAATTCCTTATCAATTCAATAAGAGGTCAATAAAACTCTTCCAAATGTCAAATAGTTTGTACTATTCCTAATACTCATGAGTACATCCCGGCGATAACATTACAGAATTCCTCGGGGGGGAACACATGCTCCAAGCAGCATTTCTTCCACTAGCTTGGCACATTGTGACCTGACCTGTTGGGGTCCTAATGATGTTAAAGAAGGGATCGCCCACATTTTCCTACCCGTGAGTGGCGTGCAATGAGGTCTTTTTGCAGCATAGAGAACAAATGTTCATTAAGTTATCCATTTAGGGGGATACAAAATCCTTACGGTATTTTGAGTTTCATTTCTAAACATATATTTCCCAGGCTGGTATACATGGTCATCACCATCATTTGCATTTAACCCAACAACAGAAATTGAAAACCACCCATAGTATCTGCACCAAAGGTGGTTACATAATGGTTTACTCCAGCCCCCACCCACTTTCGTTACAGTTTCTGTGCAAGGAATGAGAGTACCCCAAGATATGGTAAACAAGAGAGTTGGCTCAGAAACCGTTCCCTAATTAAGTGTTCCAACCACTATTTGTATTGGACTATGCACAGATTGGTTGACAGCCCAGGAAATGTGGGACTCACTTGACATTTGAGGACATTTCCTTGATCGAGTCTATGTGTTAAGTATATAAGGACTGATCGGTTTGTATCAGTCTATCCAAAGCCAGCCAGAAGAATCCTACAGTACAGTCAGAGTTCTCTGTCAGCTGAGGTAAGAACTTGGTGTGTTGTTGACGTCAGCTCTATACAACGAAGACCAATTTTCAATGTACCAACTATTCCTTTCCCTCGATCCCCAGACTTTACTCGGGCATGAGTTATACGTATGTTGTTGTGTTTGTGGGTTTCTGCACATTGTTGTTCCTCATCTCTCAGTCTTTAATGGTGTTGTATGCAGGTATCAGAAGCCAAGATGTTGAAGCTGTGGATCCTGGTGAATCTTGGGTTCCTGGCATGTATGGCCCAACCATCACAAGTACCGTACTGTTCATCACCAGACCTATTGGTTCCACGTAAGTACAAAGTTCTCTTTCCAGGATAGATTTTCAGTGTCCTTCTTGTGGCTTCTCTTTCTTCATTGTGTTACTTTAAAGCTAACAAAGGCTCTCAAGTGTTAAACAATGATCCGATCCTTCCAGTGTGGCCGTTACCTGTATAATAAAGACACTCACTTCTACACAGGTCCAAAAGTGAAGGAAACACAGTATCTGGTATATTTAGGAAAGCTAGCCACATTGCATTATCCAGTCTTATGTACTTCTCTGAGCACAACTTACGCAGACGGTTTCTAGAGATATTTGTACCAACGCTAGTTTTTTTCCAAGACTGTGTGTACCTGTAGTCAGGCTAAAAGCAGAACTGGGAGTACGTAATTCCTGAGGTAGCAGTGAGGCCCATAGATATGCCTTCCTGGTAGCTGCAGCACTCATCTCAATAACTTTCCTCATTTTCAGTTATAACAGATGGAATTAACACAATCAAAAGTTTAATCGGACCCCAGAAGGGAGACGCTCTTAGTGTCGGTGCGATTACCAAGTAAGTTGACCAGTCCCTTCTCGGGTAATGTAATAATGTTAACACGTTGATCGGTGGATGTTATCTGAGTGTTACAGTACATTTTACTGTGCAAAAAAAAAAAACACAGCAGAAAAGTAGAGCCCTCGGGTGACAGAAATGCTGCGCATGCAACAGCCACATGGCTTTTCTTGTATAGGGCTGACACTGTACACAGTGCTGTACATAGAATTCTGCAGGCACAAGGCATCACTCTATGTTTGGCGCCTGAGGCACAGGGAGATACAGTGACTCGCCCAAGGAGACCTTACTCACTGAGCCGTGTCATTTAATGTGCCAGCTCCATAAGACACCGCTCACCTTATTGCAAATTGATCCGTTCCCCTCCTATTAACTCTTTGGCAGCAAGAGGAGCTTGCAATGCTGTAGCAGTGAACAGGTTAATGTATCGTGGGTTATTTCAACATTTGGCAACTTGAAAGACGCTTTATCTACCTAGGACTGGCCAGGTGATCCCTCCCCCGCCACCCTCCTCAACCAAGCCCTAATCGCCCCAATAAACGTTACTTCCTTGACTATTAAAATGTTATTAGCTCGGTGGGCCATAAGCATAAATAAATGCATTTAGAAATAAGGGGATAATACCCGTGTTTCTAGTGCTACTTCCTACGTTTTATGATGAAACGTTATATTAAAATACCCTGTTAGTGTCTATTTAATGAGATCCTCCCACAGAGCGCAAGAACCTCGGAAGGGAGACGGGTTCCGTGTCTCCTGTTCCCATGTTGTAAATAAACAGACAATTCATGTTTAGGGCGTACACTTTCAGACCCTACAGGATAAGAAAACCATTTAACTGATTATACAAATAACATTACACTCAATTCTAATTTGACAAACGACTTTGCGTTTCCCAGAATGATACCGTGTAATAATCTCTTTCATTTATCAGCATTGTTACCAAAACGGTCAACATAAAAACATTGACTATAACCCCCAAGCCCGGAGTCGCCCTCGACCTTGAAATTGAACTGGAAGTCAATCTGGGATGTGATCAGTAAGTACATGTTCCAAACTGGGATGGGATCAGTAAGTACATGTTCCAAACTGGGAAGGGATCAGTATGTACATGTTCCAAACTGGGATGGGATCAGTATGTACATGTTCCAAACTGGGATGGGATCAGTAAGTACATGTTCCAAACTGGGATGGGATCAGTATGTACATGTTCCAAACTGGGATGGGATCAGTATGTACATGTTCCAAACTGGGATGGGATCAGTATGTACATGTTCCAAACTGGGATGGGATCAGTAAGGGCATGTTCCAAACTGGGATGGGATCAGTATGTACATGTTCCAAACTGGGATGGGATCAGTAAGGGCATGTTCCAAACTGGGATGGGATCAGTAAGTACATGTTCCAAACTGGGATGGGATCAGTAAGGGCATGCTCCAAACTGGGATGGGACCAGTAAGGGCATGCTCCAAACTGGGATGGGATCAGTAAGGGCATGCTCCAAACTGGGATGGGATCAGTAAGTACATGTTCCAAACTGGGATGGGATCAGTAAGGGCATGCTCCAAACTGGGATGGGATCAGTAAGGGCATGCTCCAAACTGGGATGGGATCAGTAAGGGCATGCTCCAAACTGGGATGGGACCAGTAAGGGCATGCTCCAAACTGATATGTTTTTTGATCTTTTTCTAAATGTTTCTGGATTATAAATCATTGTTCTGTAGCGAAACAGCTTTTCAGAAACACAGCGTAATAAGCTCACCATGTCACTCATAAATATATATATTTGTGTCAATACATTCCAAGGTGTTAAAACACACACAAATTGGTCATACATCCCTTCTCAGAAGTACATCTTTTATCTGATGTTATATACATAAAAAATGGGATTTATAGATGCACTACGCATGTTCTTGTCATAGCTGCCCACTGTGTGCTAGGAATCCACCGCAGACTATAGAAAAGACCCATTATATGAATGCTGACCCCACTACAAAACCTCTGTGAACTTTACCCTTTATCTGGGAAGAATTGACTGGACTATACTTCCTTCTTCATTGTGTAAGAAATGTATATTTACAAATCTCCACCGGCCATGGTTGGATGATAAGAGGTTAACAGATTTACCCTTTAGTCCATCGTCAATTCTCCCCAGATCATTCAGCCTGATAAAGCTGAAATAGGTTATTCTATAGTTCTCAAAAGGAATACCCCACAAATGACTGTACCCTATTGCTCCTACATGGGACCATGTTCAGGGAGATGCAGTGCCCAATTTCATTTGGTTTAGGTAGTTGGATTTGGATATCACTGTATGGCAGGATTTGAAAGAAAATACAATATATTAGGTAATCCCCGGTCAGAGCTGCTAAACCTTTGCAGCATTTCAGTGCTATTGTGACCACGTGTGAAGTCTCAAAAGGGCAGCAAGGCAATTAGGGGTAATGATGTCATGTATTTATTATCATTATACATCCGCCATTTGTATTTTCACCTAGAGTTGCAGATATTAAGGTAATAGTGAAAGTCCAAGCAGCGATCAAAGTGGGAATAAAAACTGGCTGCCTTATTCTGATCATGGAGAAGCCGGACGACATTGCAGTTACAATTACGATATCGGGTCTGTAAGTACTTTTCTCACCAAACACTCACCTACCAAACCATTCATGTCCAAGTTTTAGGCAGAGATGAACTGAATAGTCGGACACTAAACAGGAAAGACAGGGACAATGAAACCAACGGGAACGATGCTGCCGACTGACACAAATTAAGGCACACATGGTGAACAAATAAAAATACACAAGATTATATCCCTAAAGGGAGACTGTATTTTGAACAGATCCCACAGAAGAAGATTTGCTTTTGTAACATATTTATCTGTAAAAACTATTAATAAGTAACACGTTCTTCCCATGACACTTAGCTCCTCTTATAGATTAAACATTTCAATTTTGGAAGGGCTTGTAGTACTCCGTGGAACATGCATTCCTTGGTATGTATAATATATGTATATTTCCCTCTGTTAGTGGACTTCTTAACTCGTTATCTGGCGCGCTGACGACACTACTCAACGGCGTCTTCGAAAAAACGGTAAGTTTTAATTCCAAGAACTTGCAAGCACCTAGTAATTACATCTTCCCACACACGTGTATATGTGCAGGGGCTGCCGCACCACAAGAGTGCCTGCTCAGTGGGTCATTTCCTGTTTCATTCAGACTTAAGATTTCTTGTCACGCGCTAAAATCAATTCCGTGTAATGATTGTAACATGGTTTTTTTTATAATAGCAAGCGCCTGTGCGTGTGTATTGTTGTAACATGATTGCACAAAGACACCACACACACAGGAATATAACAACACCTTCTCCTATGTGGTGACATATCTGGAGTACAGAAGGGCGATTTTTATTTTTTGCGAATCAGACATTTCCTTTGCGTTTTTGTATTATTTTTTACACCGGTGATCCATCCGCGGATCCTACAATCCTTCGGATTGGATTCCTAAAATCCGCCAGCGGATTGCGGAATCCCGCAGATGGATCGTGGCAATCCGCCAGCGTGTTGTATCCGAATGGCGGTTTTGGGTTCGGATTGTGAATGGCAAACTCGAGGGGAAATAGATTCACCTAAATCTAGTCTGGACATACAATTCTCCGCTGTGAATGGTGTTTTATTAAACGTTCCTGTTACCAGCCCGGGCGCGCGTCATTATAATGGAACATGTGCCATGGCGTTTGTTTTTCTGTTGCAGATTTACGGCGTCCTGCAGCAGGTGGTCACCGTCGCCAACGTGAATTTGGCAGCAATTCTAGGTACAAATCATTGCCTATATACAAATGCTTAAGGACTAACGTGACGTGTTTAAATGGTTACATCTGTGTGACTGCCACGTCATAACCGGACACCAAGACGTATTTTTAACATGTTAAAGTTGGTTTGTAAAGATGGAGGGGCTTGGGGTCGGTGCGGTGTCTTTTGTTCTTAAGATATTCCTGTGTCCGGCAAACTCTGCAGAGGCGCCAGGATAATGACAGAGTGGTGGTTTCAAAGAGATTGAAACACTTGGTTGACAAACAATTCCAAATTATGCTTCATTTCCACAGAAATAAAAGCAGCAGCATCTTTGCTATAAGCACCGCTACATTTGTCGAAGGAAAACAATTAGATTGTTCTGTATGAAATGTTGTTTCTGGGTCAGAACCAGGGATTCAAAGTGCATTTCAGGGATAACACCTAAATCACACAACCTCAATCTCTCATGCGGGAGTTGGGCTGGAGTTGTAATATTTTGAGAACTAGCTGTACCCGGTGTAACATACGCCGATCTAGCAGATCTTAAAGCTTATTAATGAAACATTACTCTTTGTTTTCATCCCTCCCTGTAATGCCTTGCTGTCTCTTGTCCTCTCTTCCCCACCTTACTCTCTTCTCCATCATACCCTTCTCCTCTCTGTACTTCCTCCTCCCCTCTTTCCACTCTCTGTCTTACTGTGTCTGCTCCTGTCTGTGCACACTACACTCCCTCCTCGCCTACTTATCCCATCCTCTCCTTGCTGTCTTTTTGTCTCCTCCTCTCCCTGCTGTCTCTCATTTTCCTCCTCCTACTCACCTCACTGTCTCTCCTCTCCTCTCTGTGCACTCCCTCTTGTCCCATGTGCCCACTACGCTCCATTCCCTCTCCTCTTCATCCATCAGTCTCCACCTCTCCTTGCTGTCTCTCTATGTCTACTCTCCTTTATGTCTCTCCTCTCTCTTTACACTCCCTCCTGCCGTATGTGCACAATGCTCTTAATTCCCTATATGTCATCCCTCCATTTCCTCCCCTCCATGCAGTCTAATCTCCTCTCCACACCTTGCTATCTCTCTCCATCTCCTGCTGTCTCTCTGTCTCCTCTCCTTGCTGTCTCTCCTTCTCCCTCTCCTCTGCCCCTACTTGCTGTCTGTCTTCATCCTCTCCTTGCTGTCTCTCCTCGTCCCCTTCTTGCTGTCTGTCTTCTCATCTCCTTGCTGTCTCTCCTCCCCTCCTTGCTGTCTGTCTCCTCCTCTCCTTGCTGTCTCTCCTGCTCCTCTCCTTGCTGTCTCTCCTCCTCTCCTTGCTGTCTCTCCTCCTCTCCTTGCTGTCTTTCTTCCCCTCCATGCTGTCTCTCCTCCTCCTCTCCTTGCTGCCTCTCCTCTCCTTGCTGTCTGTCTTCTCCTCTCCTTGCTGTCTCTCCTCCTCCCCTCCTTGCTGTCTGTCTCCTCCTCTCCTTGCTGTCTCTCCTGCTCCTCTCCTTGCTGTCTCTCCTCCTCTCCTTGCTGTCTCTCCTCCTCTCCTTGCTGTCTTTCCTCCCCTCCTTGCTGTCTCTCCTCCTCCTCTCCTTGCTGCCTCTCCTCTCCTTGCTGTCTGCCTTCTCCTCTCATTGCTGTCTCTCCTCCTCCCCTCCTTGCTGTCTGTCTCCTCCTCTCCTTGCTGTCTCTCCTGCTCCTCTCCTTGCTGTCTCTCCTCCTCTCCTTGCTGTCTCTCCTCCTCTCCTTGCTGTCTTTCCTCCCCTCCTTGCTGTCTCTCCTCCTCCTCTCCTTGCTGCCTCTCCTCTCCTTGCTGTCTGTCTTCTCCTCTCCTTGCTGTCTCTCCTCCTCCCCTCCTTGCTGTCTGTCTCCTCCTCTCCTTGCTGTCTCTCCTGCTCCTCTGCTTGCTGTCTCTCCTCCTCTCCTTGCTGTCTCTCCTCCTCTCCTTGCTGTCTTTCCTCCTCTCCTTGCTGTCTCTCCTCCTCCTCTCCTTGCTACCTCTCCTCTCCTTGCTGTCTGTCTTCTCCTCTCCTTGCTGTCTCTCCTCCTCCCCTCCTTGCTGTCTGTCTCCTCCTCTCCTTGCTGTCTCTCCTGCTCCTCTCTTTGCTGCCTCTCCTCCTCTCCTTGCTGTCTCTCCTCCTCTCCTTGCTGTCTCTCCTCCTCTCCTTGCTGTCTTTCCTCCCCTCCTTGCTGTATTTCCCCCCCTCCTTGCTGTCTATCCTCCTCTCCTTGCTGTCTTTCCTCCCCTCCTTGCTGTCTTTTCTCCTCTCCTTGCTGTCTCTCCTCCTCTCCTTGCTGTCTTTCCTCCCCTCCTTGCTGTCTCTTCTCCTCTCCTTGCTGTCTCTCCTCTCCTCTCCTTGCTGTCTCTCCTCTCCTTGCTGTCTCTCCTCCCCTCCTTGCTGTCTTTCCTCCCCTCCTTCCTCCCCTCCTCGAGGAGGCATTCTGGTTGCTGCAGACATCCTTAGCTTATTGTTACATTGTTGCTTAGCAACCCTGTAACAGCTGAACCTTTGTATGGAAACACACCTAAGGCCAAGTCCCCGCTAGCGCTGAGCGGGCGGCGCTTGCGTCGGGGACTTGCATATATAAATATATGTAAGTCCCTGCTCACGCGGCGCGCGCAGCACTCGTGCGCGGGCACACATGCTCACATGCGCTTAGGTAAACAAAAACCTATACTTACCCGCGCGCTCAACTACCCGCAATGCCCCCCCCCCAACCCCCGCGTACAAGCAGGACACCCGGCACTCATGCTTGGAGCACTCTCCAAACATGAGCGCGCTCAGCGCTAGCGGGACTCAGCCTAAGCTATATATATAACACACACATAGATACCCCTCAAAGTCTGAACCTACTGTAAACTGAACCAGGGCACAAGCCCCAAAAAAGCTGGAGAACACACGCATGGCCGCACCGCACACGTCACCCCTCGCCCACACGGACATCTTCATGCTCTCACACCCGTCGCTCAATCTGTTCAGGTGCACCTCTTCTTAACTTGCCGACTCTCTCTTACTTTGCAGTGAATCTCCCTATCGGTGAAAATGGCCTGATCAGTTACTCTGTCCTGTCGGTGGACCTGACGACGACCATTAATTTAGTACTAGAGGTAAGTTTGTTACGTGTCCTTGCTTCAACCAGAAATGGGTTATTTTCCGGTCCCTAATTGGGAAGCAGTGCCACGTTACCATTGTTTATCTTTCTTTCTCCGTTACACCCGTTTCAGGGTATGAGTTAGTGGCTTGCCCCGAGAGACTTCACGGCTCTCCATGTTTGGTGTGAGGGAAGAATTGGCACCCTTGCCTAGCAGGCAGCAGTACCAGTTTCTAATTTTACTACACATGGGTCTCTTTATTACAGACAGTGGAGAAAATTTGCGGAAATATAGCGTCGTCACACTGCGCCATTTTGTGCTCCCGCATGGTAACAAAGTTTAACCAAGTAGACTAATAGCCAGAGGTTTACTCCACATCAGACCTAGCGGGAGACGTGGCACACAGAGATGGAGATTGATGTCCACCCTTCTTTATATGACTTAGTGCCGGGGTTCTCAAGACTGCCCGCCCCTAATGGTTGGGTTTTCAGGATATCCCTGCTTCAGCACAGGGGGCTCAATCAGTGGCTCAGTCGAAGACTGTGTTGAAGCACAGATATCCCTAACACCTGGCCTGTTGGTGGCCCTTGAGAACGAGAGTGGGGCACCCCTGCCTTAGATCGATCCCCTCACCGACTCCCCAAATGGCAAAGTTGAGTAGAGCAGCTTGACCGGTTGGCACAGAGAGGTGACCACGCCTCTCCCTGCATCCGTGGAAGCGAGAGCCCGTTTGGTGGTCTGCGTCCTGCCGCCAGCATGCGAGATGACGCAACCCCAACGGTGCCAGCCTTTCTTCCCAGGGAGCACCTCTACATCTGGCAAGAATGGGAGGAAACACTGGGGGGGGGGGTGCAAGATGGGTGGGGGTGCAGGACTTATAACAGCTTGAAGGGGCGAGGGTGCTGGTCATGGCAGTAGAGCTGCACCTCAAATTCTGATGTATGCAAGGGGATAACGGGGAAGGGCAGGGTGGCAGACCTGGCTGAGGCGTGTGAAGGTCTGCTTGAGTCTGCGTATGTCTGTGTGTGTGTGTGTGTGTGTGTGTGTCTGAATCGGAGTGTGTTTCTGCGTGTGTGTGTGTGTGTGTGTGTGTGTGTGTGTGTGTGTGTGTGTGTGTGTGTGTGTGTGTGTGTGTGTGTGTGTGTGTGTGTGTGTGTGTGTGTGTGTGTGTCTGTAGCTGCTGAGTAATGGTTTCATTTGTAAAAGACAGATTTCACAATGTTCAAAAAGATCATTTTTTGTGCTTTTATATATTTTCTAGCTTGTTCTCACAGTAGCAGGAACCGTTCGGGACACAAGTTGCCCCAAAATACCATCTCTACCACTGAATGTCGGACAGCTGTTGAATTATGGAGTTACTGATTGCCTTTTAAATTCTGTTCTTAAAATAGTAAAGATTCCAACATCAATAGTAAGTAATAAAGTCTGTGTTATACGTGCGCCCACTGACAATTACTCGTTACCAGCAATCTAAGGCCCATATTCACTAAACAGTGCTAAGTTTCAGCATCCATTCATACCCTATGTTGGGTCTGTGCCTACGTGAATAACCTTCAATGTTATGAATAACTTTCCTTTTGCGTGTGCTGCTTTTATATAAAACTAAAAGGTTAAACTCCCCAACAATTTAACTGCAAAATGTGTTTGTTATCTGGGATGTGTATGCGCGCTTTGTACTGATGGCTACTGCATGGTGAAACGCGTGTGCACACTTTGTACTGACAGCTGCTGCATGGTGAAATGCGTGTGCACGTTTTGTACTAAAGGCTACTGCATGGTGAAACGCATGTAGACACTTCGTACTGTGACCGCTCTCCTTCATTGTGAAACGCGTTTGCACGCTTTGTACTGTGACCACTCCATTGTGAAATGCGTGTGTAAGCTTTGTACTGTGACGGCTCTCCTTCATGGTGAAAAGCGTGTGCGCGCTTTGTACTGTGACCACTCTCCTTCATGGTGAAACGCGTGTGCACTTGTTAAAAAATGTACGAGAACCCGCACAACCTGCACTCGTACACTTCTCTGCTGTGCAATCGTTTGAGTGTAAAATGTGTTTATTCAAAAGCAGCAAAAAAAATCAGAAAAACTGGAATTTACCACATTTCAGACATCTGTCGATTCTCTTCTCTGCTTATCTTGCTGCATACAGTTCTAGATTCGGGGTTGTCTTACATTCTCTTCTCTGCTTATCTTGTTGCATTCAGTTCTAGATTTGGGGTTCTCTTAGATTCTCCTCCCTGCTTATCTTGTTGCATTCAGTTCTAGATTAGGGGTTCTCTAACATTCTCCTCTCTGCTTATATTGCTGCATTCAGTTCTAGATTTGGGGTCCTCTTATATTCCCTTCTCTGCTTATCTTGCTGCATTACGTTCTAGATTGGGGGTTCTCTTACATTCTCCTCTCTTCTTATCTTGCCTTCAGTTCTAGATTTGGGGTTCTCTTAGATTCTCCTCTCTGCTTATCTTGCTGCATTCAGTTCTAGATTAGGGGTTATTTTACTTTCTCCTCTCTGCTTATCTTGCTACGTTCAGTTCTAGATTCAGAGTTCTCTTAGATTCCCTTCTCTGCTTATCTTGCTGCATTAAGTTCTTGATGGGAGGTTCTCTTAGATTCTCTTCTCTGCTTATCTTGCTGCATTCAGTTCTAGATTTGGGTTCTCTTACATTCTCCTCTCTGATTATATTGCTGTATTCAGTTCTAGATTCGGGGTTCTCTTAGATTCTCTTCTCTGCTTATCTTGCTGCATTCAGTTCTAGATTTGGGATTCTTTTGCACATTGGCAGAGCGAGTTTCTTGTTCCTCATGCTTTGAAAAATGTTCCAAAATGGCATCAATTTGACGGCCGCACAAACCGGGAGAGTTCCCCATGAGTGGGACGGGATATCACGTGCCAGTTGGAGAATATCACGGTGCCCGTTAATGTTGTTACTACCGGGTAATGATTTCTTGTTGCTTTCCCCACAGCTCGACCTATCCACACTCAAACTCATAGAAATTTTCCCTGGGGTAAGTGAATTTTATTAAACATTCTATGACTCGGGATGTGCTAAGCAGCAATGGCGTGTATCACACACTAACGCAGCGTTAACAGCCACAATGCCGAGTATAACGCAGCGTTAACAGCCACAATGCAGAGTATCACACACCAATGCAGCGTTAACAGTCACAATGCAGAGTATCACACACTAGCACAGTGTTGACTGTCATTATGCAGAGTATCACACACCAATGCATCGTCAACAGTCACAATGCAGAGTATCACACACCAACGCAGTCACGCAGTCACAATGCCGAGTATCACACACCAACACAGCGGTGACAGTCATTATGCAGAGTATCACACACCAACGCAGCGTTAACAGTCACAATGCAGAGTATCACACACCAACGCAGCGTTAACAGTCACAATGCCGAGTATCACACACCAACGCAGCGCTAACAGTCACAATGCAGAGTATCACACACCAACGCGACAATATTCCAAAATATTTAATTGGCCCATTTCAATGGAAAAGAATCTTCCCAAGTATGTTTTGTCGGTCTAAGGCAGTTGTGGTGGCTAACTTCCTTTTTTAAGGGCCACCAACAGGTCAGGTTATCAGGATATCCCTGCATCAGCACAGGTGGGTCAATCAGCGGCTCAGTCTTCGATATATATCAGGAATATCCTGAAAACCTGACCTGTTGGTGGCCCTAGAAGCCTGGAGTTGCCCCCTTTGTCTATGGGCGAAGCTTCTGACTTTGTAAAGCGCATCACAAGATCTGAGAATTTTGACAAAGTCCGTCATTAAATCAATGTCATTTTTAACCGACTGAGCCACCTGTGCTGACGCTGGGATAGCCTGAAAACCTGACCTGTTGGGGGAAGGGGGAGGGGCGGCAAAAGAAATACCAGTTCAACATCCTTCGATTTTTTTTCCGCTCAGGGAGCATTTGTGTTAGTGTCAGGATATCCAAATGGCCGCCCCTTTTCTTTAGCGACAGTTGAATGAAAGGTCACAATATTGTGCCCAATCTGTATATTTTAGGTGATTTAATAATATTATTATTATTATATTATACAGAGCTTATAAGAAATGCCGGCATGACCTCAGGACGATTCACGTTTCTGTGTCTGTTTTCCGTAGTTACTCGATGTTGCTGTAGGAGACGTCCTGAAGGTGGAAATTAACGCCAAAAATCCTGTGATAAAAACAATAGCTGGATCAGCGTCAGTGACCATTACCTTGAACGTGGTCATAAGCAGCGAATCCGACACGTTGATTGAATTAGATGTTGTAAGTATAAAAACGGGCTGCGGGGTACCGGGGACCCGGACAATATGGTTACGCGAGGAAGGGGAGGGGGGTTGAAGTTGGAATTTCTGCGGCTGGGATCGACCCCAGAGGTTTGGATGAGGGCCAAACGTGTCCGTTCCACCACGGGGCACAGGACACCAGGTGTGACTCTGCCCGGCCTGAAAAACATTGATTCCATCACATCCACGGCTGCGCCGATCCACGTCTTCTGGTTGTATCATTAGAGGGCCCCTAAGACACGACGATTCAGTTGGGGGTCTCTTGCCACAGACGGCATGATGGGTTTTCATCTCAGGAAAACGTTAACAAACCCCCCCCCCCCCCCCCCCCCAAAAAAAAAAGAAATACTATTAACTTTATTTGGTTTATTGTAGACCGTGGATTTAGTTGCGACCCATAACATCATTGGAAGGAACTTGGAACTTGAGCTGTGTCTAAACAGGTAATATAATTTATAGGAATATTGGGAATATGTAGATAAGAGAACCTGGGTATACTTTATTAATAGGAGAAACAAAAATGTTACCCATAAAACAGCGCAGGTCACAGATGGATACTTACAGCTGCTAGGAAGCAGAAAGTAGCAATGCCTCCTACTCTGTTATACTACTCATTGGCTTTTTCGAAGACCAAGCTACATTCAGTTCCGGGGGTTTCCCCTCCTCCCTCCTCCTCCTCCCCCCCTCCATTAATCCCCCACTCCCCCCTAATCCCCCCTACCAACCCCTCTCAGTTCCCGAGATAATTACCTGTGAAGTTCCCGGCCAAATATGGGGCACACAGGAAGTGGCCACATCCTCAGTTACAGCTTCCTATTGGTCAGTCATTTCAATCCCTTTAAAAAAGATGTCTTTCCAGCCAATGGGCTCTAAAGTGGTCTTATAGAATAGCATAGCTTAGTCACTATGGGCAACAATGTGCTCAGTGCTAGAGGTGAGAGTTACTGTATGCCTTCACAAAAATGTATTTATTCTAGTAACTATTTACATGTTAAATTATTATTTGTAGTGAAATTGAAGTTGAAATAACTGTGGTCACCACACACCAACAGTGCGGCTGCGCAGTAAGTATTCACACTGTAAATACACACGACTGTAACTCTGTGACATTATATGCCACTGAACTCCGTGACAGTGTAAATACATGCCAGTGTAACTCTGTGACATTATACGGCCACTGAACTCCGTGACAGTGTAAATACACGCCAGTATAACTCTGTGACAGTGTAAATACACGCCAGTATAACTCTGTGACAGTGTAAATACACGCCAGTGTAACTCTGTTTCAGCTTAAATACACGCCAGTATAACTCTGTGACAGTGTAAATACACGCCAGTATAACTCTGTGACAGTGTAAATACACGCCAGTATAACTCCGTGACAGTGTAAATACACGCCAGTATAACTCTGTGACAGTGTAAATACACGCCAGTATAACTCTGTGACAGTGTAAATACACGCCAGTATAACTCTGTGACAGTGTAAATACACGCCAGTGTAACTCTGTTTCAGCTTAAATACACGCCAGTATAACTCTGTGACAGTGTAAATACATGCCAGTGTAACTCTGTGACAGTGTAAATACACGCCAGTGTAACTCTGTGACAGTGTAAATACACGCCACTGAACTCCGTGACAGTGTAAATACACGCCAGTGTAACTCTGTGACAGTGTAAATACACGCCAGTGTAACTCTGTGACAGTGTAAATACATGCAACTGTAATGCCAAGTAATTACAAGTCTCGATTTCTCTCACACTGCCGGGACAGAAGGAGTGAGTGTTTTCCAGAACTATTCTAGTTCTTTAGGGTAATTATATTGGGATAAAATGTATCGGAGTCTCTGAAGCAGCTTGTGTAAATCTCAGCGAGACCCTTTTAAGAACATCAATCAAATATACCCTCAAATGATCTACACAAAATGAAACCTTTTTGCCTTCAGGAGCAAGACATCTTTCTATGTCACTGAAAATAATGAGAAGGCCAAGAGACTTTGAGAGTCATTATTAGCCATTAAACACCCCCGCTGCCCCGACTCACACTTAGGCCGAGAAGGGAATTGTGAAGTTTAAGAACCAGATCTCATAGGGAGAAGTAAAGTATCTCAACATATTTCTTATAAGCCCAGTATCATCAATGACAGCATACATCCAAGATGGCCGCCTCACAACACGCTAAGGATATTCCCATGGTTTTATTGAATTGGATTACATATTATGTAGCTCCAAGAACGTACAGTACGTGTGTTTCATTTCCTTAAATGAGTGGGATACACGGTGTAAACAAGCATCTGGATTACACAACGCTTTGATTAAACTAAAAAATGCTTTGTTTTCGTTCTGAAACATTTAGAACGCAGCCACCGAAGTCAAGCAGACGGTGATCGATCTACTCAACTTGTACCTGAACGTATGCCTAAAAGGTGAGTACAGATATTTACTAACCCACTGTGTCATATCGCTGAAGTGTTTCTTGGGTGGGCACGGATAATGAGAAACCTTCGATCTTTCCCCGAGCA
Organism: Ascaphus truei; assembly: GCF_040206685.1. Taxonomy (NCBI): domain Eukaryota; kingdom Metazoa; phylum Chordata; class Amphibia; order Anura; family Ascaphidae; genus Ascaphus; species Ascaphus truei. Next base: position 17,933,929 of record NC_134497.1, read on the forward strand.
CTTCTGTGGGTATTTCCATTCGATCGCCACCTCCGGCATGCATATGCATTAGCACCAACGCGCTGTAGAACTGGGGCGATATATATATATATATCTACTATATATTTCTCAAAGTGTCCTATGTGTCGTTGTCTGTCTGTCTGTATGTGTCTCCCTGTGTCCCTCCCTGTGTCCCTAGCGGCAATCAGATTGGACCTTGGGCCAGGCCAATGAGATTGCTCCCTTGGGCCGCCCGCCCCGCACACACACACACTTCCTCTCCCCGGGTCTCCCTCTTTCCCGTGCTTTTTCCTCCCCTCCCCCCCCCCCCGCCGCTACAGTCAGTGGGGGAGCGGAGCGAGCGCCCGGGATACAGCGAGGGACTCTCACCTCACCACCCATAGGCCACTCCCTTACCCGGCACTCTCCCTCACCCCCCCACCCGCTCACCCCCCCCCCACACACACACACACACACACAGAGAGAGCACGTGGCTCTCCCCTCACAGAGGTTGCTCCCTCACCTGGCGCTCTCCTTCACCCCCCACCCGCTCACCCCCCCTCCCCACCCGACCTGCTCACCCCCCCATCCCCCCCACACACACACAGAGTGCGCTCTCTGCGGCATCTCCCCGTCCCAGAGGCCTCTCCTCCGGCTGTCTCCGCCTCTCCTCCGGCTGTCTCCGCCTCTCCCCGTGAGAGGCACAGCACCTCCTCACCGGAGCGTCTCAGCCTCTCCGCGGAGGACCCGAAGGGGGAGTAGGAGGGCGGCCGGGACCCGGAGGAACAGGAGCGCGGCCGTGTGCAAGGTGAGTAAACTTATTTACCGCGTCCCTGACTCCCCCCGCACTTTGCCCTCCCTGCCCTCCCTCCCCCTGCCCTTTGACCCCCCTTGCCCTCCCTCCCCCTGCCCTTTGCCCCCCCTGCCCCCTGCCGTTAGACCCCCTGCCCTCCCTCCCCCTGTCCTTTGCCCGCCCTGCCCTCCCTCCCCCTGCCCTTTGACCCCCCTTGCCCTCCCTCCCCCTGCCCTTTGCCCCCCCTGCCCTCTGCCCCTCCTGCCCTCCCTCCCCTCTGCCCCCCTGTCCTCCCTTCCCTCTGCCCTCCCTCTCCTCCGCCCCCTGCCCTTAGCCCCCCCTGACCTCCCTCCCCGTCCTTTGCCCGCCCTCCCCCTGCCCTTTGACCCCCCTTGCCCTCCCTCCCCCTGCCCTTTGCCCCCCCTGCCCTCTCTCCCCTCTGCCCCTCCTGCCCTACCTCCCCTCTGCCCCCCTGTCCTCCCTCCCCTCTGCCCCCCCTGCCCTCCCTCTCCCTGCCCTTTGGCCCCCCCACCCCTCCCTGCCCTTTGGCCCTCCCGACCCTCCCTGCCCTTTGGCCCCCCCGGCCGTCCCTGCCCTTTGGCCCCTCTGCCTCTCCCTGCCCTTTGCCCCCCCCCGCCCCTCCCTTTGGCACCCCCGCCCCTCCCTGCCTTTTGGCACCCCTGCCCCTCCCTGTCCTTTGGCACCCCCGCCCCTCCCTGCCCTTTGGCCCCCCCACCCCTCCCTGCCCTTTGGCCCCCCCACCCCTCCCTGCCCTTTGGCCCCCCACCCCTCCCTGCCCTTTGCCCCCCCTGCCCTCTTGCCCCCCTCCCTCCCCTTAGCCCCCCCTGCCCTCTTGCCCCTCCCTGCCCTTAGCCCCCCACCCCTCCCTGCCCTTAGCCCCCCGAACCTCCCTGCCCTTAGCCCCCCCGCCGCTCCTGCCCTTAGCCACCCAGCCCCTCCCTGCCCTTTGGCCCCCCTGCCCCTCCCTGCCCTTTGGCCCCCTGCCCCTCCCTGCCCTTTGCCCCCCCCCCCCCGCCCCTCCCTGCCCTTTCCCCCCCCCCCACCCCTCCCTGCCCTTTTCCCCCCCAGATACAAATACAAAATACTAAATGGCGCTCAAAACACTATCTAAGTGCAAAAGTGCAGTAACAGTGCTAATATACAGTGAAATAACACAAAATACTCGTGCACAAAAATATGGAAAAAAAAGGACACTCAAACCCTTCACGGACTAGTTCCCACGTCCACACTCAAAGCAAAAACGAAATATCAGGGGAGCGTCAGTATCTGAAATAAAATAAATAAACTACCATAGTGCATAACGTTACAGTAAAACATTGAGCAGGTAGAACTCCATAGGAATATGCTAGATCAGTCATAAACCAGGAGGTTGGGAGAAAAAAGACCCAGTAGAGAGACACACAGCCAAGATGTTAAAATGCCAAAAAACACTTTATCCGACAATGATAAAAAATCAAGGCTTACAGGATACCAGATGGTATAAGGCGTTGGTTTTAGAGTGATCTTGATGCCGAGTCGCGACCTCGGGAAACCCCCTCACACAACCGCCTCATTCACTGGCTCCGTCCTTGCTGCTAGTCCACGCCGACACGTCACTTCCGGTTTGCACGCTGGTAGCTGGCGTCACCGGAGCTGCTGCTGCAGACTGTAGCTTGTCTCCCTCTAGGATCCCCCTGCCCTCTTGCCCCTCCCTGCCCTTAGCCCCCCACCCCTCCCTGCCCTTAGCCACCCTGCCCCTCCATGCCCTTTGGCCCCCTGCCCCTCCCTGCCCTTTGCCCCCCCCCCCGCCCCTCCCTGCCCTTTCCCCCCCCCACCCCTCCCTGCCCTTTTCCCCCCCAGCCCTTTGCCCCCTCCCTCCCAGCCCTCTTGCCCCCCTCCCTCCCTCCCTGCCCTCTTGCCCCTCCCTGCCCTTAGCCCCCCCGACCCTCCCTGCCCTTAGCCCCCCCGACCCTCCCTGCCCTTAGCCACCCCACCCCTCCCTGCCCTTTGGCCCCCCTGCCCCTCCATGCCCTTTGGCCCCCCTGCCCCTCCCTGCCCTTTGGCCCACACGCCCCTCCCTGCCCTTTGCCCCCCCCCCCACCCCCCCTGCCCTTTGCCCCCCCGCCCTTTGCCCCCCGCCACCCCTCCCTGCCATTTTCCCCCCTCCGCCCCTCTCTGCCCTTTGCCCCCCCCGCCCCTCTCTGCCCTTTGCCCCCCATGCCCTTTGCCCCCCTGCCCTTTGCCCTCCCCGCCCCTTGACCCCCCCGCCCTTCCACGCCCCTCCCCCCTGCCCCTCCACGCCCCTCCCCCCCCGCCCTTCCACTCCATGCCCCCTGTCCTTCCACGCCCGGGCAACGCCCAACGCCGGGTATATCAGCTAGTATATATATTTTCCACCGCGATCAATTCCTATGGTAGAGTATGTACGGAAGTGCAGCACAAAACCAGATGATAATATATGCAGATAAATTTGAGAAGCACGCGCACGATATTAGGAGGAGGCGTGTGTATGAGGAACTCCTGTATAATGTGGATTTATTCAGACACTACTTGCAAATAATCAGTTTGCATCTGTGACCACAAGTCCAGGGACACATGAGTGTCTCTTTAATAACATACTAGGGTCAGAGTTATTTATAGGTAGGAATTCCTCCTTCCCATTTCCTTCCTCGCCCCGAGAAAACCTGGGGTCTCTACACCCGAACATTGGATTATTTAATCACCGGGGAGCCCCTGGTTTCGGAGATACTTACTGCCAAGGTTCCCACCGATTGCATCTCATCCAGGGGGAAACAAAATGGAGGGAAAATCTCCCGCGTTACGATCGGCAGCGGCTTCCGATTGGCCGGCGTGACGCAGGGATTTTAATACCAGGGACTAACCAGTGGCACCTTTCTCAGTATATATCTCGGGATCCAGGGGGTCCCCGTAGCTGAAAATAACGGTTTTAGACCCCCACTCCGGAGACCCCCTGCTTCCCACCCATGTAAGCAGGTGGTGGATTAGAGGAACAGCCTAGTCTGGCGCAGACCTTCACGGTCTCGCCATGCGCCTGCCACCATATTCTCCATGTCACGTGCGACAAATAAACCCCCATGTGTGAGCGGCACAACCTGTCCTCGTAGTAACAGAGCGCTGTCCAACGGTTCATGCCGTATCGAAAGGTAAATCGCCGTGTTGTACCGCGTGTAGTCCGGCCGCTACCTTGCAAAGCTCAACACTGGCCAAGGAAACCCTACGGGGTAACTCCACCCTACCTCTAATACCCTCGCTGCCTCCCACCATTAACAAAGTAATTTTCACCAAGTTACTGCCTTCTAAGCACTCACTGATGTGATTAATGCCTTGTCTTGCAGTCCCCACTATATCTTTACCAGTACCAATTCCGGTACCAATTCCAACGACACCAATACCACCATGCCAACAAGTCGAGGTGAGCACGTCCAAATTGATCCCATCCCTAAGAACGTTTATAAAACCTTTACAATGCACCGATACTCATCAACGAACCTCAAGGAAGTTATTTTACAGCCTCGATGTGTTACCCAAGTAATGTGTCATTGGTATCAACAGTGCAGAAGTGGGAGGCTATACCAAATATATGTGAGGGTTACAGTGGGCATTGGGTCACTATGTTGGGTATACAGAATATATATATATATATATATATATATATATATATATATATATATGCACAGGATTAAGCCCCATGGGCGGGCTTCACTAAGCGCTGAGGTCTGAAATGGCAGTTAATACAAAATCAGGGGGCGATCCCCCTATCCAGTGAGAATAAAGGTTTGGATGTTTATTAGATCATGGGGAAAAAAAATATGTTAGGCAAGCACATGTTATACATATGTTAGGCACATGTTATACATATGTTAGGCACATGTTATACATATGTTAGGCACATGTTATTAAATCACTTTTCTAGCAGAAATCCGTAGTGCCTAGGTCTTTCCTTACATACATGCTATTGGGGGTACATGCTATTGGGGGTACCACGCAGAGATTCCTGGACCAGGAGCACTGGTATTTGTATTGTTTTGATTTCTTTTGGGGAGTGCAGCATTATCCTTCACATTTGTAGGCAAACGTCAGGCCATTTTCTTTCTTCGAGCTTCAATCTCATGCCCGCTTTGGTAAATAGCCTTGTGAATATTGTGTTCTGCCGCAGTGACGCGTCACCCTCACAAACCGCCAGAAAGTAACCGTTTCTCCGTCTCTCGTCAGGCATCTTGCTCTTGTGCCATTCCAAAGTGAAGCCTGGCCTCCCAGCCCCGCGAGGTAAATGCCTTCCACGCAGAAGAGCGTTGAGTTCTTCACATCCTTTCCTTATCTTTTGAATCAAACTCTGCTTCTTCCGCTCGCACACAACCTGGTTTGTGGTTAAAGAATTGAAACATCGCTGTGCGCCTTCAAAGCAAGACGCCCTATGTAACGCCTGGCGCTTTGTGTCGCTGTGTACGCACAGTGTAACCTGCACAATAAATGATTGAATTTTCTCTGCAATTTTGTTTGTTATCTTTTATAGAAAATGGTTTTGACACATTCTCCACTTTCCCCAGTTCATAGCTGCGTGTAAAACCTCGGCAAACTGCCGGTGAAGTGAATGTAGTGTTAGGGCAGAAATCCCAGCCAAATGACATACTCCATATGCATTATTTGTGGGCCAATCATGTCATGTTACTGTGTACACGACAGCTTGAGATGCATACAGCATATGCCCTGGGATATCTCTAGCCTGCCCATGCCCTGGGACATCGCTAGCCTGCCTATGCCCTGGGATATCTCTAGCCAAACCATTGTGACAGGAGGGGGTAACCAGGCTCTATAATAAAGGTCAAGCCCATTTGGTTACCCCTGCTCCGTGTATAAGGGTCCCAGAGAGTTAGCTCTTGGACCCAGTAACATAGTATGATCACATTGTACGCAGGGTAATAACAATGTGTGTGTGTGTTTCCCTTTCCGGGCATGCCATCAATCAGGGATTGCTAGTGTATGAGTTTCAAGGGGTGGGGAGGGGGTTTGCGGAGGAACCGTTGACAGAATGTGCCTGGGAGGTTGGAGTCCTGAGTTACCGGGTCCCCAATAAATGTACCAGGGAATCATGCCTGATTCTCGGATACATGTAGGCATATTGTCCCGGCAATACCTCCCCATGAAAACATAAGCGCAACTCACCACTAGGGTACCCTGCTTCAGCACAGCCCAGAAAGTTGAATGAGGCACAGGGATAAATATGTATCCCTGTAGCTGAGGGAATCACTAGATTAAGGGGGACACTCCGGCTAGTGTCAAGGTGAGCCAGAACCAGTATAGGGTTTGTGGGTTGCCCATCCGTATATTAGATTGGGGGGGGGGGGGAGTCAGAGTCCAAGGGAAAGTGTGTGGGGAGTAAGGCAGACAGAAATAAAACGACAAGACTCGGTGTGTATTAAAATATAGTTTTAATATGTTTAAACATTTGTAACTGATGTCCAAACAGGCAGCCCGTGCAAACCCATAGGCGCCGGTAGGTCTGCTGGACATCGGAGTTCAAAGCAGCCAGAGGATGGCCAGAACGTGATGTGTGAACGGCATTTGGTCAGCGGGGAAAGGCGGAGTACTAAGTCCGGAGATCTATGGTTGTCCTCCGGGATGCAACTTGTTCTGCCAGACCTAGGGTCGTGCCTGCCCAGCGGGTGGCATTGGGATAGCTGGGGGGAGATGTGGCAGGCTTGCACATGACCCGTGGCCATTTCAAATTTCATGCAGATCCGGATTTTCTACCCGGCTTGGCTCTGATTGGCTGCTTGATAAAGTTCCCACACGCTGATTGGCTGTCCGCTCTGCTTCTATTTAATGAATGAAGCAGAGAATACTATAAGAAGCCTTGAGCCAATCAGATTGTGTTTTCCGCTTGAGTCAGAGCCGGAAGAGCGCGGGCAGACTATTCATAGATGCTTTGTTTGTAATAGCAAAGCTAAGGTACTAGCTTCGATTTCGAGTCTGAAAAGCCTGCCCTCCAGAGACTAAGTCCAGCATTTTGCGCCCAAGTTCTCGGAATCGAACGTAGTGGTCGCGGCTGGGATCTTATGCCGATTTGAGTTCCTGGAGATTTGGAGTAGCTCGCGGTCAGGAGGGACCAAGTTATCAGAAGCGAACATAGCGGTGGCGTATGGCATTTTATGCCGATTTGGGTCCAGGAGATCCCGGGCTAAGTCTCGGTCAGGGTAAAACTCTCACAAAGAGATCCCTGCACCTAGGAAAGTCTAGTTTCCTACCCCAGCCCAAAAGTAAGTGTGTCTTTCGTCTGTATTTTGTGTATCATTGTGTGTAAGCGAATTTATGCCGAATAAATTACAATTTATTTCAATAACCTTGTTTTGCTCAATGATCCCGATAAAAAGTGTAAATAACCCGGTTACCCGTGACACCCATATCCTGGGCTATCTCTAGCCTGCCTATGCCCTGGGATATAATCTAGCCTGCTTTTGCAATGGGATATCTCTAGCCCGCCCATGCCCTGGGCCACCTCTAGCCTGCCCATGCCCTAGGCTATCTCTAGCCTGCCCATGCCCTGGGCCATCTCTAACCTGCCTATGCCCTGGACTATCCCTAACCTGCCTATGCCCTGGACTATCTCTAGCCTGCCTATGCCCTGGGATATCTCTAGCCTGCCTATGCCCTGGGCCATCTCTAGCCTGCATATGCCCTGGACTATCCCTAACCTGCCTATGCCCTGGACTGTCCCTAGCCTGCCTATGCCCTGGGATCACTCTGGCCTGCCCATGCCCTGTATGCCATCACTTTGCATCCCAGGTGTGGTGGCAAACTTGGTTCTAATGACACAAAGCTGTTTTAGGGCGAAGCTTCTGCGGGTGAGAAAGTGAAGGAAAGGTAAACAGACGTCAGTTTAAAAAAAGGGGGGAATAATATTGCAGATTGCGTTCTGACGTTTGGGACGACAACAGCACTTCCGAGAGTTGTAAAACACACGTGTATTTCCAGGTCCAGCCGTGTGACACCGAATAACATGCGGTGTGAGAATTACATGCCAGGACGAGGGATAATGTCGGTAAAACGAGCTTGACACAATAATAAATAAATAAACATGTCCTGTAACTCATAGCAATCCCAGAATAAGCTCCCACCTTTATCTGGGCTCGGTGCATCAGGGATACGCTGGGATGACACATACTCTTCGCCCTCAGTCTGCTGTCTCTTTACAATCGGCCACAGGCGGGGACTTCTGCAGTGTCGTGTGACCAAGCAGGGTCCCTCTCAGGCTCTGCGAGCTGGTGGAGGTGATCTTGGAAAGGAAAATCCCAACGTTATACTCAGCAAGGTATCACGTCACAGATTACACCCAATGCAATACATCCCTGTATAGAGTATTACACCCAATGCAATACCTTCCAGTATAGAGTATTACACCCAATGCAATACCTTCCATCAATAGAGTATTACATCCAATGCAATACCTTCCAGTATAGAGTATTACACCCAATGCAATACCTTCCATCAATAGAGTATTACACCCAATGCAATACTTTCCAGTATAGAGTATTACACCCAATGCAATACCTTCCAGTATAGAGTATTACACCCAATGCAATACCTTCGAAGTATCGAGTATTACACCCAATGCAATACCTTCCATCAATAGAGTATTACACCCAATGCAATACCTTCCAGTATAGAGTATTACACCCAATGCAATACTTCGAAGTATCGAGTATTACACCCAATGCAATACCTTCCAGTTTAGAGTATTACACCCAATGCCATACCTTCCAGTATAGAGTATTACATCCAATGCAATACCTTCCAGTATAGAGTATTACATCCAATGCAATACCTTCAAAGTATCGAGTATTACACCTAATGCAATACCGTCCAGTATAGAGTATTACATCCAATGCAATACCTTCCAGTATAGAGTATTAAACCCAAATGCAATATGTTCCAGTATAGAGTATTAAACCCAAATGCAATACCTTCCAGTATAGAGTACAGGCATACCCCGGTTTAAGGACACTAACTTTAAGTACACTCGCGAGTAAGTACATATCGCTCAATAGGCAAACGGCACCTCACGCATGCGCCTGTCAGCACGTCCTTAACAGCAATACCAGCTCCCTACCTGTACCAAAGCTGTATGCAAGCGGGGAGACTATAGAGCCTATTACAAATGCATTATTTACATCTGTTATGCATGTATATGACGATTGCAGTACAGTACATGCATCAATAAGTGGGAAAAAGGTAGTGCTTCACTTTAAGTACATTTTCGCTTTACATACATGCTCCGGTCCCATTGCGTACGTTAATGTGGGGTATGCCTGTATGCAATACCTTCCAGTATAGAGTATTACATCCAAAGCAATACCTTCAAATATAGAGTAATACACCCAATGCAATACCTTCCAGTATTGAGTATTACACCCAAAGCAATACCTTCCAGTATAGAGTATTACACCAATGCAATACCTTCCAGTATAGAGTATTATATCCAATGCAATACCTTCCAGTATAGAGTATACCACCCAATGCAATACATTCCAGTATAGAGTATTACATCCAATGCAATGCCTTCCAGTACAGAGTATTAAACCCAATGCAATACCTTCCAGTATAGAGTATTACACCCAATGCAATACCTTCCAGTACAGAGTAGTACACAAAATGCAATACCTTCCAGTATAGAGTATTACACCAATGCAACACCTTCCAGTATAGAGTATTACACCCAATGCAATACATTCCAGTATAGAGTATTACACCCAATGCATTAACTACCAGTATAGAGTATTACATCCAATGCAATACCTTCCAGTATAGAGTATTACATCCAATGCAATACCTTTCAGTATAGAGTATTACACCCAATGCAATACATTCCAGTATAGAGTATTACACCCAATGCAATACCTTCCAGTATAGAGTATTACATCCAATGCAATACCTTCCAGTATAGAGAATTACATCCATTACAGTACCTTCCACTATAGAGTATTACACCCAATGCAATACCTTCCAGTATAGAGTATTATACCAATGCAATACCTTCCAGTATAGATTATTACATCCAATGCAATACCTGCCAGTATAGAGTATTACACCCAATGCAAATCCTTCCAGTATACAGTATTACATCCAATGCAATACCTTCCAGTATAGAGTATTATATCCAATGCAATACCTTCCAGTATAGAGTATTACACCCAATGCAATAAATTCCAGTATAGAGTATTACACCCAATGCAATACCTTCCAGTATAGAGAATTACACCCAACGTTATACTCAGCAAGGTATCACATCACAAATTACACCCAATGCAATACATTCCAGTATAGAGTATTACACCCAATGCAATACCTTCCGGTATAGAGAATTACACCCAATGCAATACCTTCCAGTATAGAGTATTAGACCCAATGCAATACATTCCAGTATAGAGTATTACACCAATGCAACACCTTCCAGTATAGAGTATTACATCCAATGCAATACCTTCCAGTATAGAGTAGTACACCCAATGCAATACCTTCCAGTATAGAGTATTACATCCAATGCAATACCTTCCACTATAGAGTATTATATCCAATGTAATACCTTTAGAGAATTACAACAAACGTTATACTCAGCAAGGTATCACATCACAAATTACACCCAATGCAATATTCCAATATAGAGTATAAAACCCAAATGCAATACCTTCCAGTATAGAGTATTACACCCAATGCAATACCTTCCAGTAGAGTATTACACCCAATGCAATACCTTCCAGTATAGAGTATTACACCTAATGCAAAACCTTCCAGTATAGAGTATTACACCCAATGCAATACCTTCCAGTATACAGTATAAAATCCAATGCAAGCCTGCCAGTATAGAGTATTACACCCAATGCAATACCTTCCAGTATAGAGTATTACATCCAATGCAATACCTTCTAGTATAGAGCATTATATCCAATGCAATACCTTCCAGTATAGAGTATTACACCAAATGCAATACATTCCAGTGTGATGGATTGGATAAAATGCCTATTTTTTCATCTGTAATACTTTGCTATGATTCCTTACTCAAAATGGCTACCGTAGCTACCCCTCCCTTCAAGTAAGGAAGATGGCACCGAGGAATTCTACTCCAATGCTGATATGTTCAAAAACTACAAAAACAAGACCATAAATCATAACAACAAGACCATACAAGGACTGAGACCTAACAAAGAATCACTGAGCTGTCTAGCTCTTTTGCATACAAACCCCCTCCCCTACAGCCCCTGTATATGAACGCAGGCTCTGTAGGAATAAAGTCAGACATTATCATACTGAACGTGTGTCAGCGTGATCTTTTCTCAGTGCACGCATTACCTACGTAGGAAAATAATCTGGATGGGGACAGATACTCTGCAGATGATTGTTCTGATCCAAATCAGTTGGCGCCCAACGTGGGGCTCTGGGTTTTGAACCAACGGACAGCCGTGCGCAGAGGGACCGGGGTGGACCAAGTGCGGACGCGGCAGGAGACTGATCACCTCTGGAGTACGGTAAGATAACATTTATTATCTACCGATACGCACTGTCTCCGCTGTTGGTCTATTTCTGTGTCTCATACGGCTCTCCGAAGGTCACCTAAAGACAGGTAGATATCTTGCCCAGAGCCCGTTTTAAACTCAAACCTGTTACCTAGACTATCTGTCACTCGGTATATGTTTACATGTTGTATATGTTAGTCAGTGCCGCAAGTGGGAGCCCGGAGTGGAGTGGGATTTTTGTCGGCTGACTAGGGTTTTTTTCAATGTACGTTGTAAACTTGGTGGAAGGAGGGGTAAAGGGGGAGTAAGGTATAGTCGGTTCAGAGAGGAAACACGGGAATCCCGGTAGTGACTGTGCGGTTTGGCGCGTTGCAAGGGAAGGAGTGTTGCGCGTTACGGTTGGTAACTGCGCGGAATCCTGTCGATTGATCCCTGAACAACCTTTCCCTCTCTCGTAATCAAGTTGTATGTTATGTCCAAAATGTGTTTGTGTATTAGTGTTGAGAATTCATGAGGACGGGTGGGGATTGTTGAGAGTAGAAGAGATAGCCCATAGGTGCTTGGGCGATAACCCCTAGACGTTAAACTGCCCGAACTCCTGTTTTTTCCGCGTTAAGGTACGCTTTGCAGTAGGAAAAAGAAAGTGAATAGGAAAGAAAAAGCAAGTGGATTTTGGGATACAATTAGATACTGTGTATATTATTTGGAAGGGAAAGGAAGTGTTATAAGTGAAGGGAAAAAAAAAAAAAAGCAGGGCATTTTTGCTAGTAATTGCAGTATAGAGGAAAAAAAAAAAAAAAAAAAAAGTGCAGTTTTAACATTTAAGCACAGGCAAGTAAGACAGGGAAAGGAGTCTTAGCCTGCCACCTAGTGGCCGAGAGAGAGAACAGAACGGAAAAGAATGGGACAGCCCTGGTAACATTTATTTGAAAGCTTTGTTCGTACTGGCCACACGAATGGGTCTTTTAAAACCGGAAAATATTCTTTTTCCTTCTGTTCTAATGGCAACTAGAAAGAGGGGTCTTTTTCTGTGGGAGGGAGAAGTTCAGGGAGCGCAGTCTTGTGTGTTTTTTGAATCCCACAGGGAAACATACCTTACGTTAGTATGAGTCAAAATAATTCTGTTGAGGGACAGAAGGGTCCCGCTGCATTTATTTTATCATTGCCAGGACAGAAATTAATATAATAACAAGTGAAAAATAAAGCAAGTAAGCTGTTTAAAGTATGTAGTATTACTGCAGCAGAAGGCAGGTTACAGCCAGAAGAGTGGCGAAAGATATTGAAAGAAAAGAGAGGAATTTTGAATGATAACAACCTGCTGAAGATAGCAGAAGCCTGGTTTAATGTTACCAAGGCTGTCCAGAGAAAAATGGACCGAGCAGGAGATAGAAAAGGGAGGGAAGATTGTTTTAATTGTGATGTGACTGATTTATCTATACTCACTCCTTTGTTACCTTCGCTCCCAGCTCCAGCAGCACCCCCACCTATACAACCCACTACCCCGCCCACGAATGACAAACCAATTTTGACTGTTCATGCAGCAGAACTATATCCTGTGATGCAGGCAGACGGTTCCTATTACACCCCGACTGCGCCCCTAATGCCCCTGATGCCAGTCCTTTCACCCCAAACAATCATTGCCCCAGCGTTAGGGATTCAAGTCTACCCTGACACAACAATAGCACACAGACCCAGCAGCAGTGTCCACTATAGTACGCCTGGTAGTTTTGACTCAGATAGTGAGTCACAGGCCGTTGCACAGGAGGCAAACATGACCTGGAATACTAACCCCAGACACCCCCCAGTACCCGACCCCTGCCCATGGTTATATGGGCAGACGCCCAAGCAGGTAGAAAGCGCCCCAATAATGTATGTCACCTCACCCCCTTCCTGGTAGACACAGCCAGGAGCGTAATTAGAGCTGCAGACATACCCGACCCTTCCTATTTGTCTGATATTGATGTTTCATGTGTGGGGGTAGATGGCACACCACGCTCTAGCCCATTAACATGACCCCTGCAGATAGGTCCCTACCCTGAACTATTTGCACGATTTGTAGTTTCCTCCACTTGCCCGCTTAATCTGCTTGGCGCTGATGTTTTATCCAGGTTACAGGCCTCCATAATATTCTCCGAGGACGACACCGTTGATGTAACCTCCCCGCTCTGGGAATCAGATGTCTCTGCCCTTTGTTCCCTTCCGATACTTTTGGCATTAGCGGACAAACCCTCAGCTGCCAGTATACCGCCCGCTGTCATGGATAGGATACCGTCCAAATTATGATCCACCGGCCCTGAGGATAACGGGCACCTAAGGGTACCGCCCATTGTTGTACAGCTCAAATAAGGGGCCCGCTTCCCCGTAAACTGCAATACTCCTCTTTTCCCTGTGAAGAAACGCACCGCGAAGGGTGAACCTGATAAGTATAGAATGGTTCAAGATCCTCAAGCAGTAAAAGATGCAACCATTGTACGATGTTTTAACAACAAATCTTTTCCAGATGACCCCAGAGGCTTCCAAGAATTTCACTGTTCTCAAACAGGTAATATCCTCTGCCCCTGCCTTGGGCTTCCCAGACTATGATTTACCCTTTAAGCTTTTCGTATCAGAACGAAATGGACATGCAACTGGAGTGTTAACACAGCCACACGCTGGCCGATGTCGACCTATTGGTTATTACTCCAGCCGTCTCGATGCTGTGGCTCGTGGTGGACCGTCCTGTCTTCGTGCTGTCTTTGCTGCTCAAGCACTGCTGGATAAAACTTCGGACATTGTTCTAGGGCATGACCTCATTCTCCTGGCACCACATGACATTGCTGCTATTCTCAATCAGACACAGCCAAAACATCTGTCCGCTGCCAGACACCTCAGGTTGCAATGCTCACTTCTCATTCCAGACAATGTCACCCTTCTCTGGTGCCAAGTGCTTAACCCCTCCACTCTTCTTCCACTTCCCGAGGGGGGAGATGTGCAGGGACACGAACAAGAACAAAGCACAGCTGGAGTCGACCTACCCTATGATTGCTTCGAACTCATGAAGCTAGAAACTGCTCATCTGCCCACGGTGAGTGAAACGCCGATACAGAACCCAGATCTAATCCTGTTTGTGGATGGTTCTCGATATGCTGATCAACAAGGCACCTACCATATGGGTTATGCGGTCACCACAAACTCTGTGGTCCTACTGGCAAGCACACTACCGTCAACAGCATCCGCACAAGAGGCTGAACTACAAGCTCTCACTGCAGCGTGTAAACTGGCAGAAGGACAAACGGCGAATATCTACACTGACTCTAGATGTGCCTTTGGAGTAGCACATGATTTTGGCGTCATTTGGCAAACCAGGGGATTTCTGACAGCAGCAGGAACACCAGTGAAACACAGCTCAGCCATACAAGCTCTGATGGACGCCCTACTCCTTCCAAGCCATGTGGCCATCCTGAAGGTAAAGCCCATGGGAAACTGAACACAGAAGAAGCCAGAGGAAACCATCTGGCGGATGCTGCGGCAAAACAAGCTGCCAGCGGGATACGAGAAGTGGAAGATCAAGTGGACACGACAAGGATGGTTCCGTTAATGCAGAACCTCCCAGTGAATCGAGAATATCTGAAGAAGTTGCAAGAATCTGCAACAAAGGAAGAAAAGGAAAGCTGGAAGAAAAGAGGTGCATCGCCCCAAGAAGGAATTTATGAGTACAAAAAGAAACTTTGTCTGCCATGGGCACTGTATCCTGTTGTGGTACAATGGGCACATGGAGCAGCATATCTCTCGAAGACTCTTATGAATGCACTGATCGACAAATACTATGTGGCGCCTGGAATTACCCCAATGACTAGTAATTTCTGCAAATTATGTACAATTTGTGCAAAGTGTAACCCAGGATGTGTGGAAAAACCACCGCAGAAACACCTTGCAAGGCCCCGCTTTCACTGCTACGTTAGCTAAAGAAATTTGGTCCGCGCTAGGGACCACCCTTGCTTTCCACACCCCATAGCATCCCCAGAGTAGCGGAAAGGTAGAAAGAATGAATGGCACACTGAAAACTAGAATGTTGAAAATGGCCCAGGAAACAAATATGCCCTGGCCAGATAGTCTACCCATTGTTTTGTTCAGTGTTCTATACACCCCATGAGGGGAATATGCTCTATCCCCATTTGAGATACTGTTTGGTACTGCCCCCAAACTTGGTTGTTACTACCCACAGCAGTTACAGATGCAGTCTGATGTTTTGACCAAATATGTAACTGCCCTAGCGCAAGAACTAACCAATATACATGGTCGAGTGTTTTCTTCTATTCCAGATCCAGATCTAGATACCGGGACTCAAACTCGTGCCCGGAGACTGGGTGCTTGTGAAGAAATTTGTAAGGAAACTTCCCTAGAGCCCAGATATGATGGTCCTTTCCAAGTTCTGTTGACCACAGCGACATCAGTCAAACTAACTGGCAAGAACACCTGGATACACGCCTCTCATTGCAAGAAGGTTCCAGCTCCCAACGAGGACACCTCAGAAGGAAAATGATGCTATATATCCTTTGCTTGTTGGGTCTAGGGGGGGCACAAGAGATTGCTATCACCCAACATGAAGGGGTAGTCACGTTTTGGTATAATTCATCCAATACTCATGTAGCTACCTTCTCCTTTGATTATTGTAATATAGTCCGCTGCCCCTCAACACATTGGCAATATAATCGATACAGCAATGTCGGTTTCAGGTCTACTTATATATGCGTAACGGATTCCTACTGGGGAAAGGAATGTGATTACTGGGGAGCAGTAGGATGGAACACGGGAACAGATTGGGGATACCGACCACAAAATGGTCTAACAAGGAAAGACGGGATGGCAAAAGATTCTTGCCCAAATAGGCATCGCAATAGTTATTATTTTTGTTTTGTTTGTGATTATTGTTTGCTGTGTTCTCCCATGTTTTAAAAAGTTTATGACCAAAGCTGTTGACAATAGCACTCCTACCCTTTTTTCTGCAGTCAGATAATAATACTCCACTCTTGGAAGATGGTCCATTTACTCCGTTACAGTTCCTCCCAGTTAAGTACAATAGTATAAATCCATAGGGACAGCATCTGACTTCCTTATGTGCAAAGTCTGTGGCAAGGGGGGTCATGGACAAGCCATGACTCGTCTAACGTACAGCACAAAAGAGTTCCCAGGCACATCTGGACAGATGAGTTAGTATATATCTAGGGACAGACTCAGAAATAGACATTTCAAGGGGGGACTGTGATGGATTGGATAAAATGCCTATTTTTTCATCTGTAATACTTTGCTATGATTCCTTACTCAAAATGGCTACCGTAGCTACCCCTCCCTTCAAGTAAGGAAGATGGCACCGAGGAATTCTACTCCAATGCTGATATGTTCAAAAACTACAAAAACAAGACCATAAATCATAACAACAAGACCATACAAGGACTGAGACCTAACAAAGAATCACTGAGCTGTCTAGCTCTTTTGCATACAAACCCCCTCCCCTACAGTCCCTGTATATGAACGCAGGCTCTGTAGGAATAAAGTCAGACATTATCATACTGAACGTGTGTCAGCGTGATCTTTTCTCAGTGCACGCATTACCTACGTAGGAAAATAATCTGGACGGGGACAGATACTCTGCAGACGATTGTTCTGATCCAAATCACCAGTATTGAGTATTACATCCAATGCAATACCTTCCATCAATAGAGTATTACATCCAATGCAATACCTTCCATCAAAAGAGTATTACACCCAATGCAATACCTTCCAGTATAGAGTATTACACCCAATGCAATACCTTCCATCAATAGAGTATTACACCCAATGCAATACTTTCCAGTATAGGGTATTACACCCAATGCAATACCTTCCAGTATAGAGTATTACACCCAATGCAAAACCTTCAAAGTATCGAGTATTACACCCACTGCAATACCTTCCATCAATAGAGTATTACACCCAATGCAATAACTTCCAGTATAGAGTATTACACCCAATGCAATACCTTCGAAGTATCGAGTAATACACCCAATGCAATACCTTCCAGTTTAGAGTATTACACCCAATGCAATACCTTCCAGTATAGAGTATTACATCCAATGCAATACCTTCCAGTATAGAGTATTACATCCAATGCAATACCTTCCAGTATAGAGTATTACATCCAATGCAATACCTTCCAGTATAGAGTATTACACCTAATGCAATACCGTCCAGTATAGAGTATTAAATCCAATGCAATACCTTCCAGTATAGAGTATTACACCTAATGCAATAACTTCCAGTATAGAGTATTACACCCAATGCAATACCTTCCAGTATACAGTATAAAATCCAATGCAAGCCTGCCAGTATAGAGTATTACACCCAATGCAATACCTTCCAGTATAGAGTATTACATCCAATGCAATACCTTCTAGTATAGAGCATTATATCCAATGCAATACCTACCAGTATAGAGTATTACACCAAATGCAATACATTCCAGTATAGAGTATTACACCCAATGCAATACCTTCGAAGTATCGAGTAATACACCCAATGCAATACCTTCCAGTTTAGAGTATTACACCCAATGCAATACCTTCCAGTATAGAGTATTACATCCAATGCAATACCTTCCAGTATAGAGTATTACATCCAATGCAATACCTTCCAGTATAGAGTATTACATCCAATGCAATACCTTCCAGTATAGAGTATTACACCTAGTGCAATACCGTCCAGTATAGAGTATTAAATCCAATGCAATACCTTCCAGTATAGAGTATTAAACCCAAATGCATTATGTTCCAGTATAGAGTATTAAACCCAAATGCAATACCTTCCAGTATAGAGTATTACACCTAATGCAATAACTTCCAGTATAGAGTATTACACCCAATGCAATACCTTCCAGTATACAGTATAAAATCCAATGCAAGCCTGCCAGTATAGAGTATTACACCCAATGCAATACCTTCCAGTATAGAGTATTACATCCAATGCAATACCTTCTAGTATAGAGCATTATATCCAATGCAATACCTACCAGTATAGAGTATTACACCAAATGCAATACATTCCAGTATAGAGTATTACACCCAATGCAATACCTTCCAGTATAGAGTATTACATCCAATGCAATACCTTCCATCAATAGAGTATTACACCCAATGCAATATCTTCCAGTATAGAGTATTACACCCAATGCAATACCTTCCATCAATAGAGTAATACACCCAATGCAATACCTTCCAGTATAGAGTATTACACCCAATGCAATACCTTGGAAGTATCGAGTATTACACCCAATGCAATACCTTCCATCAATAGAGTATTACACCCAATGCAATACCTTCCAGTATAGAGTAATACACCCAATGCAATACCTTCCAGTATCGAGTATTACACCCAATGCAATACCTTCCAGTATAGAGTATTACACCAATGCAATACCTTCTAGTATAGAGTATTATATCCAATGCAATACCTTCCAGTATAGAGTATTAAACCCAATGCAATACATTCCAGTATAGAATATTACATCCAATGCAATGCCTTCCAGTATAGAGTATTACACCCAATGCAATACCTTCCAGTATAGAGTATTACACCCAATGCAATACCTTCCAGTATAGAGTATTACACCTAATGCAATACCTTCCAGTATAGAGTATTACACCCAATGCAATACCTTCCAGTATACAGTATAAAATCCAATGCAAGCCTGCCAGTATAGAGTATTACACCCAATGCAATACCTTCCAGTATAGAGTATTACATCCAATGCAATACCTTCTAGTATAGAGCATTATATCCAATGCAATACCTTCCAGTATAGAGTATTACATCAAATTCAATACCTTCCAGTATAGAGTATTACACCCAATGCAATACCTTCCAGTATAGAGTATTACATCCAATGCAATACCTTCCATCAATAGAGTATTACACCCAATGCAATACCTTCCAGTATAGAGTATTACACCCAATGCAATACCTTCCATCAATAGAGTATTACACCCAATGCAATACTTTCCAGTATAGAGTATTACACCCAATGCAATACCTTCCAGTATAGAGTATTACACCCAATGCAATACCTTCGAAGTATCGAGTATTACACCCACTGCAATACCTTCCATCAATAGAGTATTACACCCAATGCATTACCTTCCAGTATAGAGTATTACACCCAATGCAATACCTTCCAGTATAGAGTATTACACCCAATGCAATACCTTCGAAGTATCGAGTAATACACCCAATGCAATACCTTCCAGTTTAGAGTATTACACCCAATGCAATACCTTCCAGTATAGAGTATTACATCCAATGCAATACCTTCCAGTATAGAGTATTACATCCAATGCAATACCTTCCAGTATAGAGTATTACATCCAATGCAATACCTTCCAGTATAGAGTATTAAACCTAATCCAATACCATCCAGTATAGAGTATTACATCCAATGCAATACCTTCCAGTATAGAGTATTAAACCCAAATGCAATATGTTCCAGTATAGAGTATTAAACCCAAATGCAATACCTTCCAGTATAGAGTATTAAACCTAATGCAATACCTTCCAGTATAGAGTATTACACCCAATGCAATACCTTCCAGTATACAGTATAAAATACAATGCAAGCCTGCCAGTATAGAGTATTACACCCAATGCAATACCTTCCAGTATAGAGTATTACATCCAATGCAATACCTTCCAGTATAGAGCATTATATCCAATGCAATACCTTCCAGTATAGAGTATTACACCAAATGCAATACCTTCCAGTATAGAGTATTACACCCAATGTAATACCTTCCATCAATAGAGTATTACACCCAATGCAATACTTTCCAGTATAGAGTATTACATCCAATGCAATACCTTCTAGTATAGAGCATTATATCCAATGCAATACCTTCCATCAATAGAGTATTACACCCAATGCAATACCTTCCAGTATAGAGTATTACACCCAATGCAATACCTTCCATCAATAGAGTATTACACCCAATGCAATACTTTCCAGTATAGAGTATTACACCCAATGCAATACCTTCCAGTATAGAGTATTACACCCAATGCAATACCTTCGAAGTATCGAGTATTACACCTACTGCAATACCTTCCATCAATAGAGTATTACACCCAATGCAATACCTTCCAGTATAGAGTATTACACCCAATGCAATACCTTCCATCTATAGAGTATTACACCCAATGCAATACTTTCCAGTATAGAGTATTACACCCAATGCAATACCTTCCAGTATAGAGTATTACACCCAATGCAATACCTTTGAAGTATCGAGTAATACACCCAATGCAATACCTTCCAGTTTAGAGTATTACACCCAATGCAATACCTTCCAGTATAGAGTATTACATCCAATGCAATACCTTCCAGTATAGAGTATTACATCCAATGCAATACCTTCCAGTATAGAGTATGACATCCAATGCAATACATTCCAGTATAGAGTATTAAACCTAATGCAATACCGTCCAGTATAGAGTATTACATCCAATGCAATACCTTCCAGTATAGAGTATTAAACCCAAATGCAATATGTTCCTGTATAGAGTATTAAACCCAAATGCAATACCTTCCAGTATAGAGTATTAAACCTAATGCAATACCTTCCAGTATAGAGTATTACACCCAATGCAATACCTTCCAGTATACAGTATAAAATACAATGCAAGCCTGCCAGTATAGAGTATTACACCCAATGCAATACCTTCCAGTATAGAGTATTACATCCAATGCAATACCTTCTAGTATAGAGCATTATATCCAATGCAATACCTTCCAGTATAGAGTATTACACCAAATGCAATACCTTCCAGTATAGAGTATTACACCCAATGCAATACCTTCCATCAATAGAGTATTACACCCAATGCAATACTTTCCAGTATAGAGTATTACACCCAATGCAATACCTTCCAGTATAGAGTATTACACCCAATGCAATACCTTGGAAGTATCGAGTATTACACCCAATGCAATACCTTCCATCAATAGAGTATTACACCAATGCAATACCTTCCAGTATAGAATATTACATCCAATGCAATGCCTTCCAGTATAGAGTATTACACCCAATGCAATACCTTCCAGTATAGAGTATTACACCCAATGCAATACCTTCCAGTATAGAGTATTACATCCAATGCAATACCTTCCAGTATAGAGTATTACACCCAATGCAATACCTTCCAGTATAGAGTATTACACCCAATGCAATACCTTCCAGTATAGAGTATTACACCTAATGCAATACCTTCCAGTATAGAGTATTACACCCAATGCAATACCTTCCAGTATACAGTATAAAATCCAATGCAAGCCTGCCAGTATAGAGTATTACACCCAATGCAATACCTTCCAGTATAGAGTATTACATCCAATGCAATACCTTCTAGTATAGAGCATTATATCCAATGCAATACCTTCCAGTATAGAGTATTACATCAAATTCAATACCTTCCAGTATAGAGTATTACACCCAATGCAATACCTTCCAGTATAGAGTATTACATCCAATGCAATACCTTCCATCAATAGAGTATTACACCCAATGCAATACCTTCCAGTATAGAGTATTACACCCAATGCAATACCTTCCATCAATAGAGTATTACACCCAATGCAATACTTTCCAGTATAGAGTATTACACCCAATGCAATACCTTCCAGTATAGAGTATTACACCCAATGCAATACCTTCGAAGTATCGAGTATTACACCCACTGCAATACCTTCCATCAATAGAGTATTACACCCAATGCATTACCTTCCAGTATAGAGTATTACACCCAATGCAATACCTTCCAGTATAGAGTATTACACCCAATGCAATACCTTCGAAGTATCGAGTAATACACCCAATGCAATACCTTCCAGTTTAGAGTATTACACCCAATGCAATACCTTCCAGTATAGAGTATTACATCCAATGCAATACCTTCCAGTATAGAGTATTACATCCAATGCAATACCTTCCAGTATAGAGTATTACATCCAATGCAATACCTTCCAGTATAGAGTATTAAACCTAATCCAATACCATCCAGTATAGAGTATTACATCCAATGCAATACCTTCCAGTATAGAGTATTAAATCCAAATGCAATATGTTCCAGTATAGAGTATTAAACCCAAATGCAATACCTTCCAGTATAGAGTATTAAACCTAATGCAATACCTTCCAGTATAGAGTATTACACCCAATGCAATACCTTCCAGTATACAGTATAAAATACAATGCAAGCCTGCCAGTATAGAGTATTACACCCAATGCAATACCTTCCAGTATAGAGTATTACATCCAATGCAATACCTTCCAGTATAGAGCATTATATCCAATGCAATACCTTCCAGTATAGAGTATTACACCAAATGCAATACCTTCCAGTATAGAGTATTACACCCAATGTAATACCTTCCATCAATAGAGTATTACACCCAATGCAATACTTTCCAGTATAGAGTATTACATCCAATGCAATACCTTCTAGTATAGAGCATTATATCCAATGCAATACCTTCCATCAATAGAGTATTACACCCAATGCAATACCTTCCAGTATAGAGTATTACACCCAATGCAATACCTTCCATCAATAGAGTATTACACCCAATGCAATACTTTCCAGTATAGAGTATTACACCCAATGCAATACCTTCCAGTATAGAGTATTACACCCAATGCAATACCTTCGAAGTATCGAGTATTACACCTACTGCAATACCTTCCATCAATAGAGTATTACACCCAATGCAATACCTTCCAGTATAGAGTATTACACCCAATGCAATACCTTCCATCAATAGAGTATTACACCCAATGCAATACTTTCCAGTATAGAGTATTACACCCAATGCAATACCTTCCAGTATAGAGTATTACACCCAATGCAATACCTTTGAAGTATCGAGTAATACACCCAATGCAATACCTTCCAGTTTAGAGTATTACACCCAATGCAATACCTTCCAGTATAGAGTATTACATCCAATGCAATACCTTCCAGTATAGAGTATTACATCCAATGCAATACCTTCCAGTATAGAGTATGACATCCAATGCAATACCTTCCAGTATAGAGTATTAAACCTAATGCAATACCGTCCAGTATAGAGTATTACATCCAATGCAATACCTTCCAGTATAGAGTATTAAACCCAAATGCAATATGTTCCTGTATAGAGTATTAAACCCAAATGCAATACCTTCCAGTATAGAGTATTAAACCTAATGCAATACCTTCCAGTATAGAGTATTACACCCAATGCAATACCTTCCAGTATACAGTATAAAATACAATGCAAGCCTGCCAGTATAGAGTATTACACCCAATGCAATACCTTCCAGTATAGAGTATTACATCCAATGCAATACCTTCTAGTATAGAGCATTATATCCAATGCAATACCTTCCAGTATAGAGTATTACACCAAATGCAATACCTTCCAGTATAGAGTATTACACCCAATGCAATACCTTCCATCAATAGAGTATTACACCCAATGCAATACTTTCCAGTATAGAGTATTACACCCAATGCAATACCTTCCAGTATAGAGTATTACACCCAATGCAATACCTTGGAAGTATCGAGTATTACACCCAATGCAATACCTTCCATCAATAGAGTATTACACCCAATGCAATACCTTCCAGTATAGAGTAATACACCCAATGCAATACCTTCCAGTATCGAGTATTACACCCAATGCAATACCTTCCAGTATAGAGTATTACACCAATGCAATACCTTCCAGTATAGAATATTACATATAATGCAATGCCTTCCAGTATAGAGTATTACACCCAATGCAATACCTTCCAGTATAGAGTATTACACCCAATGCAATACCTTCCAGTATAGAGTATTACATCCAATGCAATACCTTCCAGTATAGAGTATTACACCCAATGCAATACCTTCCAGTATAGAGTATTACACCCAATGCAATACCTTCCAGTATAGAGTATTACACCTAATGCAATACCTTCCAGTATAGAGTATTACACCCAATGCAATACCTTCCAGTATACAGTATAAAATCCAATGCAAGCCTGCCAGTATAGAGTATTACACCCAATGCAATACCTTCCAGTATAGAGTATTACATCCAATGCAATACCTTCTAGTATAGAGCATTATATCCAATGCAATACCTTCCAGTATAGAGTATTACATCAAATTCAATACCTTCCAGTATAGAGTATTACACCCAATGCAATACCTTCCAGCATAGAGTATTACATCCAATGCAATACCTTCCATCAATAGAGTATTACACCCAATGCAATACCTTCCAGTATAGAGTATTACACCCAATGCAATACCTTCCATCAATAGAGTATTACACCCAATGCAATACTTTCCAGTATAGAGTATTACACCCAATGCAATACCTTCCAGTATAGAGTATTACACCCAATGCAATACCTTCGAAGTATCGAGTATTACACCCACTGCAATACCTTCCATCAATAGAGTATTACACCCAATGCATTACCTTCCAGTATAGAGTATTACACCCAATGCAATACCTTCCAGTATAGAGTATTACACCCAATGCAATACCTTCGAAGTATCGAGTAATACACCCAATGCAATACCTTCCAGTTTAGAGTATTACACCCAATGCAATACCTTCCAGTATAGAGTATTACATCCAATGCAATACCTTCCAGTATAGAGTATTACATCCAATGCAATACCTTCCAGTATAGAGTATTACATCCAATGCAATACCTTCCAGTATAGAGTATTAAACCTAATCCAATACCATCCAGTATAGAGTATTACATCCAATGCAATACCTTCCAGTATACAGTATAAAATACAATGCAAGCCTGCCAGTATAGAGTATTACACCCAATGCAATACCTTCCAGTATAGAGTATTACATCCAATGCAATACCTTCCAGTATAGAGCATTATATCCAATGCAATACCTTCCAGTATAGAGTATTACACCAAATGCAATACCTTCCAGTATAGAGTATTACACCCAATGTAATACCTTTCATCAATAGAGTATTACACCCAATGCAATACTTTCCAGTATAGAGTATTACATCCAATGCAATACCTTCTAGTATAGAGCATTATATCCAATGCAATACCTTCCATCAATAGAGTATTACACCCAATGCAATACCTTCCAGTATAGAGTATTACACCCAATGCAATACCTTCCATCAATAGAGTATTACACCCAATGCAATACTTTCCAGTATAGAGTATTACACCCAATGCAATACCTTCCAGTATAGAGTATTACACCCAATGCAATACCTTCGAAGTATCGAGTATTACACCTACTGCAATACCTTCCATCAATAGAGTATTACACCCAATGCAATACCTTCCAGTATAGAGTATTACACCCAATGCAATACCTTCCATCAATAGAGTATTACACCCAATGCAATACTTTCCAGTATAGAGTATTACACCCAATGCAATACCTTCCAGTATAGAGTATTACACCCAATGCAATACCTTTGAAGTATCGAGTAATACACCCAATGCAATACCTTCCAGTTTAGAGTATTACACAAAATGCAATACCTTCCAGTATAGAGTATTACATCCAATGCAATACCTTCCAGTATAGAGTATTACATCCAATGCAATACCTTCCAGTATAGAGTATGACATCCAATGCAATACCTTCCAGTATAGAGTATTAAACCTAATGCAATACCGTCCAGTATAGAGTATTACATCCAATGCAATACCTTCCAGTATAGAGTATTAAACCCAAATGCAATATGTTCCTGTATAGAGTATTAAACCCAAATGCAATACCTTCCAGTATAGAGTATTAAACCTAATGCAATACCTTCCAGTATAGAGTATTACACCCAATGCAATACCTTCCAGTATACAGTATAAAATACAATGCAAGCCTGCCAGTATAGAGTATTACACCCAATGCAATACCTTCCAGAATAGAGTATTACATCCAATGCAATACCTTCTAGTATAGAGCATTATATCCAATGCAATACCTTCCAGTATAGAGTATTACACCAAATGCAATACCTTCCAGTATAGAGTATTACACCCAATGCAATACCTTCCATCAATAGAGTATTACACCCAATGCAATACTTTCCAGTATAGAGTATTACACCCAATGCAATACCTTCCACTATAGAGTATTACACCCAATGCAATACCTTGGAAGTATCGAGTATTACACCCAATGCAATACCTTCCATCAATAGAGTATTACACCCAATGCAATACCTTCCAGTATAGAGTAATACACCCAATGCAATACCTTCCAGTATCGAGTATTACACCCAATGCAATACCTTCCAGTATAGAGTATTACACCAATGCAATACCTTCCAGTATAGAATATTACATCCAATGCAATGCCTTCCAGTATAGAGTATTACACCCAATGCAATACCTTCCAGTATAGAGTATTACACCCAATGCAATACCTTCCAGTATAGAGTATTACATCCAATGCAATACCTTCCAGTATAGAGTATTACATCCAATGCAATACCTTCCAGTATAGAGTATTACATCCAATGCAATACCTTCCAGTATAGAGTATTAAACCTAATCCAATACCATCCAGTATAGAGTATTACATCCAATGCAATACCTTCCAGTATAGAGTATTAAACCCAAATGCAATATGTTCCAGTATAGAGTATTAAACCCAAATGCAATACCTTCCAGTATAGAGTATTAAACCTAATGCAATACCTTCCAGTATAGAGTATTACACCCAATGCAATACCTTCCAGTATACAGTATAAAATACAATGCAAGCCTGCCAGTATAGAGTATTACACCCAATGCAATACCTTCCAGTATAGAGTATTACATCCAATGCAATACCTTCCAGTATAGAGCATTATATCCAATGCAATACCTTCCAGTATAGAGTATTACACCAAATGCAATACCTTCCAGTATAGAGTATTACACCCAATGTAATACCTTCCATCAATAGAGTATTACACCCAATGCAATACTTTCCAGTATAGAGTATTACATCCAATGCAATACCTTCTAGTATAGAGCATTATATCCAATGCAATACCTTCCATCAATAGAGTATTACACCCAATGCAATACCTTCCAGTATAGAGTATTACACCCAATGCAATACCTTCCATCAATAGAGTATTACACCCAATGCAATACTTTCCAGTATAGAGTATTACACCCAATGCAATACCTTCCAGTATAGAGTATTACACCCAATGCAATACCTTCGAAGTATCGAGTATTACACCTACTGCAATACCTTCCATCAATAGAGTATTACACCCAATGCAATACCTTCCAGTATAGAGTATTACACCCAATGCAATACCTTCCATCAATAGAGTATTACACCCAATGCAATACTTTCCAGTATAGAGTATTACACCCAATGCAATACCTTCCAGTATAGAGTATTACACCCAATGCAATACCTTTGAAGTATCGAGTAATACACCCAATGCAATACCTTCCAGTTTAGAGTATTACACCCAATGCAATACCTTCCAGTATAGAGTATTACATCCAATGCAATACCTTCCAGTATAGAGTATTACATCCAATGCAATACCTTCCAGTATAGAGTATGACATCCAATGCAATACCTTCCAGTATAGAGTATTAAACCTAATGCAATACCGTCCAGTATAGAGTATTACATCCAATGCAATACCTTCCAGTATAGAGTATTAAACCCAAATGCAATATGTTCCTGTATAGAGTATTAAACCCAAATGCAATACCTTCCAGTATAGAGTATTAAACCTAATGCAATACCTTCCAGTATAGAGTATTACACCCAATGCAATACCTTCCAGTATACAGTATAAAATACAATGCAAGCCTGCCAGTATAGAGTATTACACCCAATGCAATACCTTCCAGTATAGAGTATTACATCCAATGCAATACCTTCTAGTATAGAGCATTATATCCAATGCAATACCTTCCAGTATAGAGTATTACACCAAATGCAATACCTTCCTGTATAGAGTATTACACCCAATGCAATACCTTCCATCAATAGAGTATTACACCCAATGCAATACTTTCCATTATAGAGTATTACACCCAATGCAATACCTTCCAGTATAGAGTATTACACCCAATGCAATACCTTGGAAGTATCGAGTATTACACCCAATGCAATACCTTCCATCAATAGAGTATTACACCCAATGCAATACCTTCCAGTATAGAGTATTACACCCAATGCAATACATTCCAGTATAGAGTATTACACCTAATGCAATACCTTCCAGTATAGAGTATTACACCCAATGCAATACCTTCCAGTATACAGTATAAAATCCAATGCAAGCCTGCCAGTATAGAGTATTACACCCATTGCAATACCTTCCAGTATAGAGTATTACATCCAATGCAATACATTCTAGTATAGAGCATTATATCCAATGCAATACCTTCCAGTATAGAGTATTACATCAAATTCAATACATTCCAGTATAGAGTATTACACCCAATGCAATACCTTCCAGTATAGAGTATTACATCCAATGCAATACCTTCCATCAATAGAGTATTACACCCAATGCAATACCTTCCAGTATAGAGTATTACACCCAATGCAATACCTTCCATCAATAGAGTATTACACCCAATGCATTACCTTCCAGTATAGAGTATTACACCCAATGCAATACCTTCCAGTATAGAGTATTACACCCAATGCAATACCTTCGATGTATCGAGTAATACACCCAATGCAATTCCTTCCAGTTTAGAGTATTACACCCAATGCAATACCTTCCAGTATAGAGTATTACATCCAATGCAATACCTTCCAGTATAGAGTATTACATCCAATGCAATACCTTCCAGAATAGAGTATTACATCCAATGCAATACCTTCCAGTATAGAGTATTAAACCTAATGCAATACCGTCCAGTATAGAGTATTACATCCAATGCAATACCTTCCAGTATAGAGTATTAAACCCAAATGCAATATGTTCCAGTATAGAGTATTAAACACAAATGCAATACCTTCCAGTATAGAGTATTAAACCTAATGCAATACCTTCCAGTATAGAGTATTACACCCAATGCAATACCTTCCAGTATACAGTATAAAATCCAATGCAAGCCTGCCAGTATAGAGTATTACACCCAATGCAATACCTTCCAGTATAGAGTATTACATCCAATGCAATACCTTCTAGTATAGAGCATTATATCCAATGCAATACCTTCCAGTATAGAGTATTACACCAAATGCAATACATTCCAGTATAGAGTATTACACCCAATGCAATACCTTCCAGTATAGAGTATTACATCCAATGCAATACCTTCCATCAATAGAGTATTACACCAGATGCAATACTTTCCAGTATAGAGTATTACACCCAATGCAATACCTTCCATCAATAGAGTATTACACCCAATGCAATACTTTCCAGTATAGAGTATTACACCCAATGCAATACCTTCCAGTATAGAGTATTATACCCAATGCAATACCTTCGAAGTATCGAGTATTACACCCAATGCAATACCGTCCATCAATAGAGTATTACACCCAATGCAATACCTTCCAGTATAGAGTATTACACCCAATGCATTACCTTCCAGTATAGAGTATTACACCCACTGCAATACCTTCGAAGTATCGAGTAATACACCCAATGCAATACCTTCCAGTTTAGAGTATTACACCCAATGCAATACCTTCCAGTATAGAGTATTACATCCAATGCAATACCTTCCAGTATAGAGTATTACATCCAATGCATTACCTTCCAGTATAGAGTATTACACCCAATGCAATACCTTCGAAGTATCGAGTAATACACCCAATGCAATACCTTCCAGTTTAGAGTATTACACCCAATGCAATACCTTCCAGTATAGAGTATTACATCCAATGCAATACCTTCCAGTATAGAGTATTACACCTAATGCAATACGTCCAGTATAGAGTATTACATCCAATGCAATACCTTCCAGTATAGAGTATTAAACCCAAATGCAATATGTTCCAGTATAGAGTATTAAACCCAAATGCAATACCTTCCAGTATAGAGTATTACACCTAATGCAATACCTTCCAGTATAGAGTATTACACCCAATGCAATACCTTCCAGTATACAGTATAAAATCCAATGCAAGCCTGCCAGTATAGAGTATTACACCCAATGCAATACCTTCCAGTATAGAGTATTACATCCAATGCAATACCTTCTAGTATAGAGCATTATATCCAATGCAATACCTTCCAGTATAGAGTATTACACCAAATGCAAAACATTCCAGTATAGAGTATTACACCCACTGCAATACCTTCCAGTATAGAGTACTACATCCAATGCAATACCTTCCATCAATAGATTATTACACCCAATGCAATACTTTCCAGTATAGAGTATTACACCCAATGCAATACCTTCCATCAATAGAGTATTACACCCAATGCAATACTTTCCAGTATAGAGTATTACACCCAATGCAATACCTTCCAGTATAGAGTATTACACCCAATGCAATACCTTCGAAGTATCGAGTATTACACCCAATTCAATACCTTCCAGTTTAGAGTATTACACCCAATGCAATACCTTCCAGTATAAAGTATTACATCCAATGCAATACCTTCCAGTATAGAGTATTACATCCAATGCAATACCTTCCAGTATAGAGTATTACATCCAATGCAATACCTTCCAGTATAGAGTATTACACCCAATGCAATACCGTCCAGTATAGAGTATTACACCCAATGCAATACTTTACAGTATAGAGTATTACATCCAATGCAATACCTTCTAGTATAGAGCATTATATCCAATGCAATACCTTCCAGTATAGAGTATTACACCAAATGCAATACATTCCAGTATAGAGTATTACACCCAATGCAATACCTTCTAGTATAGAGCATTATATCCAATGCAATACCTTCCAGTATAGAGTATTACACCAAATGCAATACATTCCAGTCTAAAGTATTACATCCAATGCAATACCTTCCAGTATAGAGTATTACATCCAATGCAATACCTTCCAGTATAGAGTAGTACACCCAATGCAATACCTTCCAGTATAGAGTATAACATCCAATGCAATACCTTCCACTATAGAGTATTATATCCAATGTAATACCTTTAGAGAATTACAACAAACGTTATACTCAGCAAGGTATCACATCACAAATTACACCCAATGCAATATTCCAATATAGAGTATAAAACCCAAATGCAATACCTTCCAGTATAGAGTATTACACCCAATGCAATACCTTCCAGTAGAGTATTACACCCAATGCAATACCTTCCAGTATAGAGTATTACACCCAATGCAATACCTTCCAGTATACAGTATAAAATCCAATGCAAGCCTGCCAGTATAGAGTATTACACCCAATGCAATACCTTCCAGTATAGAGTATTACATCCAATGCAATACCTTCTAGTATAGAGCATTATATCCAATGCAATACCTTCCAGTATAGAGTATTACACCAAATGCAAAACATTCCAGTATAGAATATTACACCCACTGCAATACCTTCCAGTATAGAGTACTACATCCAATGCAATACCTTCCATCAATAGATTATTACACCCAATGCAATACTTTCCAGTATAGAGTATTACACCCAATGCAATACCTTCCATCAATAGAGTATTACACCCAATGCAATACTTTCCAGTATAGAGTATTACACCCAATGCAATACCTTCCAGTATAGAGTATTACACCCAATGCAATACCTTCGAAGTATCGAGTATTACACCCAATTCAATACCTTCCAGTTTAGAGTATTACACCCAATGCAATACCTTCCAGTATAAAGTATTACATCCAATGCAATACCTTCCAGTATAGAGTATTACATCCAATGCAATATCTTCCAGTATAGAGTATTACATCCAATGCAATACCTTCCAGTATAGAGTATTACACCCAATGCAATACCGTCCAGTATAGAGTATTACACCCAATGCAATACTTTCCAGTATAGAGTATTACATCCAATGCAATACCTTCTAGTATAGAGCATTATATCCAATGCAATACCTTCCAGTATAGAGTATTACACCAAATGCAATACATTCCAGTATAGAGTATTACACCCAATGCAATACCTTCTAGTATAGAGCATTATATCCAATGCAATACCTTCCAGTATAGAGTATTACACCAAATGCAATACATTCCAGTAGAGAGTATTACACCCAATGCAATACCTTCCAGTATAGAGTATTACACCTAATGCAATACCTTCCAGTATAGAGTATTACACCCAATGCAATACCTTCCAGTATACAGTATAAAATCCAATGCAAACCTGCCAGTATACAGTATTACACCCAATGCAATACCTTCCAGTATAGAGTATTACATCCAATGCAATACCTTCTAGTATAGAGCATTATATCCAATGCAATACCTTCCAGTATAGAGTATTACACCCAATGCAATAGCTTTCAGTATAGAGTATTACACCCAATGCAATACCTTCGAAGTATCGAGTAATACACCCAATTCAATACCTTCCAGTTTAGAGTATTACACCCAATGCAATACCTTCCAGTATAAAGTATTACATCCAATGCAATACCTTCCAGTATAGATTATTACATCCAATGCAATACCTTCCAGTAGAGTATTACACCCAATGCAATACCTTCCAGTATAGAGTATTACACCTAATGCAATACCTTCCAGTATAGAGTATTACACCCAATGCAATACCTTCCAGTATACAGTATAAAATCCAATGCAAGCCTGCCAGTATAGAGTATTACACCCAATGCAATACCTTCCAGTATAGAGTATTACATCCAATGCAATACCTTCTAGTATAGAGCATTATATCCAATGCAATACCTTCCAGTATAGAGTATTACACCAAATGCAATACATTCCAGTATAGAGTATTACACCCAATGCAATACCTTCCGGTATAGAGAATTACACCCAATGCAATACCTTCCAGTATAGAGTATTAGACCCAATGCAATACATTCCAGTATAGAGTATTACACCAATGCAACACCTTCCAGTATAGAGTATTACATCCAATGCAATACCTTCCAGTATAGAGTATTACACCTAATGCAATACCTTCCAGTATAGAGTATTACACCCAATGCAATACCTTCCAGTATACAGTATAAAATCCAATGCAAGCCTGCCAGTATAGAGTATTACACCCAATGCAATACCTTCCAGTATAGAGTATTACATCCAATGCAATACCTTCTAGTATAGAGCATTATATCCAATGCAATACCTTCCAGCATAGAGTATTACACCCAATGCAATACATTCCAGTATAGAGTATTACACCCAATGCAATACCTTCCGGTATAGAGAATTACACCCAATGCAATACCTTCCAGTATAGAGTATTAGACCCAATGCAATACATTCCAGTATAGAGTATTACACCAATGCAACACCTTCCAGTATAGAGTATTACATCCAATGCAATACCTTCCAGTATAGAGTAGTACACCCAATGCAATACCTTCCAGTATAGAGTATTACATCCAATGCAATACCTTCCACTATAGAGTATTATATCCAATGTAATACCTTTAGAGAATTACAACAAACGTTATACTCAGAAAGGTATCACATCACAAATTACACCCAATGCAATATTCCAATATAGAGTATAAAACCCAAATGCAATACCTTCCAGTATAGAGTATTACACCCAATGCAATACCTTCCAGTAGAGTATTACACCCAATGCAATACCTTCCAGTATAGAGTATTACACCCAATGCAATACCTTCCAGTATACAGTATAAAATCCAATGCAAGCCTGCCAGTATAGAGTATTACACCCAATGCAATACCTTCCAGTATAGAGTATTACATCCAATGCAATACCTTCTAGTATAGAGCATTATATCCAATGCAATACCTTCCAGTATAGAGTATTACACCAAATGCAAAACATTCCAGTATAGAATATTACACCCACTGCAATACCTTCCAGTATAGAGTACTACATCCAATGCAATACCTTCCATCAATAGATTATTACACCCAATGCAATACTTTCCAGTATAGAGTATTACACCCAATGCAATACCTTCCATCAATAGAGTATTACACCCAATGCAATACTTTCCAGTATAGAGTATTACACCCAATGCAATACCTTCCAGTATAGAGTATTACACCCAATGCAATACCTTCGAAGTATCGAGTATTACACCCAATTCAATACCTTCCAGTTTAGAGTATTACACCCAATGCAATACCTTCCAGTATAAAGTATTACATCCAATGCAATACCTTCCAGTATAGAGTATTACATCCAATGCAATATCTTCCAGTATAGAGTATTACATCCAATGCAATACCTTCCAGTATAGAGTATTACACCCAATGCAATACCGTCCAGTATAGAGTATTACACCCAATGCAATACTTTCCAGTATAGAGTATTACATCCAATGCAATACCTTCTAGTATAGAGCATTATATCCAATGCAATACCTTCCAGTATAGAGTATTACACCAAATGCAATACATTCCAGTATAGAGTATTACACCCAATGCAATACCTTCTAGTATAGAGCATTATATCCAATGCAATACCTTCCAGTATAGAGTATTACACCAAATGCAATACATTCCAGTAGAGAGTATTACACCCAATGCAATACCTTCCAGTATAGAGTATTACACCTAATGCAATACCTTCCAGTATAGAGTATTACACCCAATGCAATACCTTCCAGTATACAGTATAAAATCCAATGCAAACCTGCCAGTATACAGTATTACACCCAATGCAATACCTTCCAGTATAGAGTATTACATCCAATGCAATACCTTCTAGTATAGAGCATTATATCCAATGCAATACCTTCCAGTATAGAGTATTACACCCAATGCAATAGCTTTCAGTATAGAGTATTACACCCAATGCAATACCTTCGAAGTATCGAGTAATACACCCAATTCAATACCTTCCAGTTTAGAGTATTACACCCAATGCAATACCTTCCAGTATAAAGTATTACATCCAATGCAATACCTTCCAGTATAGATTATTACATCCAATGCAATACCTTCCAGTAGAGTATTACACCCAATGCAATACCTTCCAGTATAGAGTATTACACCTAATGCAATACCTTCCAGTATAGAGTATTACACCCAATGCAATACCTTCCAGTATACAGTATAAAATCCAATGCAAGCCTGCCAGTATAGAGTATTACACCCAATGCAATACCTTCCAGTATAGAGTATTACATCCAATGCAATACCTTCTAGTATAGAGCATTATATCCAATGCAATACCTTCCAGTATAGAGTATTACACCAAATGCAATACATTCCAGTATAGAGTATTACACCCAATGCAATACCTTCCGGTATAGAGAATTACACCCAATGCAATACCTTCCAGTATAGAGTATTAGACCCAATGCAATACATTCCAGTATAGAGTATTACACCAATGCAACACCTTCCAGTATAGAGTATTACATCCAATGCAATACCTTCCAGTATAGAGTATTACACCTAATGCAATACCTTCCAGTATAGAGTATTACACCCAATGCAATACCTTCCAGTATACAGTATAAAATCCAATGCAAGCCTGCCAGTATAGAGTATTACACCCAATGCAATACCTTCCAGTATAGAGTATTACATCCAATGCAATACCTTCTAGTATAGAGCATTATATCCAATGCAATACCTTCCAGCATAGAGTATTACACCCAATGCAATACATTCCAGTATAGAGTATTACACCCAATGCAATACCTTCCGGTATAGAGAATTACACCCAATGCAATACCTTCCAGTATAGAGTATTAGACCCAATGCAATACATTCCAGTATAGAGTATTACACCAATGCAACACCTTCCAGTATAGAGTATTACATCCAATGCAATACCTTCCAGTATAGAGTAGTACACCCAATGCAATACCTTCCAGTATAGAGTATTACATCCAATGCAATACCTTCCACTATAGAGTATTATATCCAATGTAATACCTTTAGAGAATTACAACAAACGTTATACTCAGAAAGGTATCACATCACAAATTACACCCAATGCAATATTCCAATATAGAGTATAAAACCCAAATGCAATACCTTCCAGTATAGAGTATTACACCCAATGCAATACCTTCCAGTTGAGTATTACATCCAATGCAATACCTTCCAGTATAGAGTATTACACCTAATGCAATACCTTCCAGTATAGAGTATTACACCCAATGCAATACCTTCCAGTATACAGTATAAAATCCAATGCAAGCCTGCCAGTATAGAGTATTACACCCAATGCAATACCTTCCAGTATAGAGTATTACATCCAATGCAATACCTTCTAGTATAGAGCATTATATCCAATGCAATACCTTCCAGTATAGAGTATTACACCAAATGCAATACCTTCCATCAATAGAGTATTACACCCAATGCAATACTTTCCAGTATAGAGTATTACATCCAATGCAATACCTTCTAGTATAGAGCATTATATCCAATGCAATACCTTCCAGTATAGAGTATTACATCAAATTCAATACCTTCCATTATAGAGTATTACACCCAATGCAATACCTTCCAGTATAGAGTATTACATCCAATGCAATACCTTCCATCAATAGAGTATTACACCCAATGCAATATCTTCCAGTATAGAGTATTACACCCAATGCAATACCTTCCATCAATAGAGTATTACACCCAATGCAATACTTTCCAGTATAGAGTATTACACCCAATGCAATACCTTCCAGTATAGAGTATTACACCCAATGCAATACCTTCGAAGTATCGAGTATTACACCCACTGCAATACCTTCCAGTTTAGAGTATTACACCCAATGCAATACCTTCCAGTATAGAGTATTACATCCAATGCAATACCTTCCAGTATAGAGTATTACATCCAATGCAATACCTTCCAGTATAGAGTATTACATCCAATGCAATACCTTCCAGTATAGAGTATTAAACCTAATGCAATACCGTCCAGTATAGAGTATTACATCCAATGCAATACCTTCCAGTATAGAGTATTAAACCCAAATGCAATATGTTCCAGTATAGAGTATTAAACCCAAATGCAATACCTTCCAGTATAGAGTATTAAACCTAATGCAATACCTTCCAGTATAGAGTATTACACCCAATGCAATACCTTCCAGTATTGAGTATTACACCCAATGCAATACCTTGGAAGTATCGAGTATTACACCCAATGCAATACCTTCCATCAATAGAGTATTACACCCAATGCAATACCTTCCAGTATAGAGTAATACACCCAATGCAATACCTTCCAGTATCGAGTATTACACCCAATGCAATACCTTCCAGTATAGAGTATTACACCAATGCAATACCTTCCAGTATAGAATATTACATCCAATGCAATGCCTTCCAGTATAGAGTATTACACCCAATGCAATACCTTCCAGTATAGAGTATTACACCCAATGCAATACCTTCCAGTATAGAGTATTACACCTAATGCAATACCTTCCAGTATAGAGTATTACATCCAATGCAATACCTTCCAGTATAGAGTATTAAACCTAATGCAATACCGTCCAGTATAGAGTATTACATCCAATGCAATACCTTCCAGTATAGAGTATTAAACCCAAATGCAATATGTTCCAGTATAGAGTATTAAACCCAAATGCAATACCTTCCAGTATAGAGTATTAAACCTAATGCAATACCTTCCAGTATAGAGTATTACACCCAATGCAATACCTTCCAGTATAGAGTATTACACCCAATGCAATACCTTCCAGTATACAGTATAAAATCCAATGCAAGCCTGCCAGTATAGAGTATTACACCCAATGCAATACCTTCCAGTATAGAGTATTACATCCAATGCAATACCTTCTAGTATAGAGCATTATATCCAATGCAATACCTTCCAGTATAGAGTATTACACCAAATGCAAAACATTCCAGTATAGAATATTACACCCACTGCAATACCTTCCAGTATAGAGTACTACATCCAATGCAATACCTTCCATCAATAGATTATTACACCCAATGCAATACTTTCCAGTATAGAGTATTACACCCAATGCAATACCTTCCATCAATAGAGTATTACACCCAATGCAATACTTTCCAGTATAGAGTATTACACCCAATGCAATACCTTCCAGTATAGAGTATTACACCCAATGCAATACCTTCGAAGTATCGAGTATTACACCCAATTCAATACCTTCCAGTTTAGAGTATTACACCCAATGCAATACCTTCCAGTATAAAGTATTACATCCAATGCAATACCTTCCAGTATAGAGTATTACATCCAATGCAATATCTTCCAGTATAGAGTATTACATCCAATGCAATACCTTCCAGTATAGAGTATTACACCCAATGCAATACCGTCCAGTATAGAGTATTACACCCAATGCAATACTTTCCAGTATAGAGTATTACATCCAATGCAATACCTTCTAGTATAGAGCATTATATCCAATGCAATACCTTCCAGTATAGAGTATTACACCAAATGCAATACATTC
Organism: Ascaphus truei; assembly: GCF_040206685.1. NCBI lineage: Eukaryota > Metazoa > Chordata > Amphibia > Anura > Ascaphidae > Ascaphus > Ascaphus truei. The sequence goes on from NC_134497.1 coordinate 17,972,788, forward strand.
CAGTATAGAGTATTACACCCAATGCAATACCTTCTAGTATAGAGCATTATATCCAATGCAATACCTTCCAGTATAGAGTATTACACCAAATGCAATACATTCCAGTAGAGAGTATTACACCCAATGCAATACCTTCCAGTATAGAGTATTACACCTAATGCAATACCTTCCAGTATAGAGTATTACACCCAATGCAATACCTTCCAGTATACAGTATAAAATCCAATGCAAACCTGCCAGTATACAGTATTACACCCAATGCAATACCTTCCAGTATAGAGTATTACATCCAATGCAATACCTTCTAGTATAGAGCATTATATCCAATGCAATACCTTCCAGTATAGAGTATTACACCCAATGCAATAGCTTTCAGTATAGAGTATTACACCCAATGCAATACCTTCGAAGTATCGAGTAATACACCCAATTCAATACCTTCCAGTTTAGAGTATTACACCCAATGCAATACCTTCCAGTATAAAGTATTACATCCAATGCAATACCTTCCAGTATAGATTATTACATCCAATGCAATACCTTCCAGTAGAGTATTACACCCAATGCAATACCTTCCAGTATAGAGTATTACACCTAATGCAATACCTTCCAGTATAGAGTATTACACCCAATGCAATACCTTCCAGTATACAGTATAAAATCCAATGCAAGCCTGCCAGTATAGAGTATTACACCCAATGCAATACCTTCCAGTATAGAGTATTACATCCAATGCAATACCTTCTAGTATAGAGCATTATATCCAATGCAATACCTTCCAGTATAGAGTATTACACCAAATGCAATACATTCCAGTATAGAGTATTACACCCAATGCAATACCTTCCGGTATAGAGAATTACACCCAATGCAATACCTTCCAGTATAGAGTATTAGACCCAATGCAATACATTCCAGTATAGAGTATTACACCAATGCAACACCTTCCAGTATAGAGTATTACATCCAATGCAATACCTTCCAGTATAGAGTATTACACCTAATGCAATACCTTCCAGTATAGAGTATTACACCCAATGCAATACCTTCCAGTATACAGTATAAAATCCAATGCAAGCCTGCCAGTATAGAGTATTACACCCAATGCAATACCTTCCAGTATAGAGTATTACATCCAATGCAATACCTTCTAGTATAGAGCATTATATCCAATGCAATACCTTCCAGCATAGAGTATTACACCCAATGCAATACATTCCAGTATAGAGTATTACACCCAATGCAATACCTTCCGGTATAGAGAATTACACCCAATGCAATACCTTCCAGTATAGAGTATTAGACCCAATGCAATACATTCCAGTATAGAGTATTACACCAATGCAACACCTTCCAGTATAGAGTATTACATCCAATGCAATACCTTCCAGTATAGAGTAGTACACCCAATGCAATACCTTCCAGTATAGAGTATTACATCCAATGCAATACCTTCCACTATAGAGTATTATATCCAATGTAATACCTTTAGAGAATTACAACAAACGTTATACTCAGAAAGGTATCACATCACAAATTACACCCAATGCAATATTCCAATATAGAGTATAAAACCCAAATGCAATACCTTCCAGTATAGAGTATTACACCCAATGCAATACCTTCCAGTTGAGTATTACATCCAATGCAATACCTTCCAGTATAGAGTATTACACCTAATGCAATACCTTCCAGTATAGAGTATTACACCCAATGCAATACCTTCCAGTATACAGTATAAAATCCAATGCAAGCCTGCCAGTATAGAGTATTACACCCAATGCAATACCTTCCAGTATAGAGTATTACATCCAATGCAATACCTTCTAGTATAGAGCATTATATCCAATGCAATACCTTCCAGTATAGAGTATTACACCAAATGCAATACCTTCCATCAATAGAGTATTACACCCAATGCAATACTTTCCAGTATAGAGTATTACATCCAATGCAATACCTTCTAGTATAGAGCATTATATCCAATGCAATACCTTCCAGTATAGAGTATTACATCAAATTCAATACCTTCCATTATAGAGTATTACACCCAATGCAATACCTTCCAGTATAGAGTATTACATCCAATGCAATACCTTCCATCAATAGAGTATTACACCCAATGCAATATCTTCCAGTATAGAGTATTACACCCAATGCAATACCTTCCATCAATAGAGTATTACACCCAATGCAATACTTTCCAGTATAGAGTATTACACCCAATGCAATACCTTCCAGTATAGAGTATTACACCCAATGCAATACCTTCGAAGTATCGAGTATTACACCCACTGCAATACCTTCCATCAATAGAGTATTACACCCAATGCAATACTTTCCAGTATAGAGTATTACACCCAATGCAATACCTTCCAGTATTGAGTATTACACCCAATGCAATACCTTGGAAGTATCGAGTATTACACCCAATGCAATACCTTCCATCAATAGAGTATTATACCCAATGCAATACCTTCCAGTATAGAGTAATACACCCAATGCAATACCTTCCAGTATCGAGTATTACACCCAATGCAATACCTTCCAGTATAGAGTATTACACCAATGCAATACCTTCCAGTATAGAATATTACATCCAATGCAATGCCTTCCAGTATAGAGTATTACACCCAATGCAATACCTTCCAGTATAGAGTATTACACCCAATGCAATACCTTCCAGTATAGAGTATTACACCTAATGCAATACCTTCCAGTATAGAGTATTACACCCAATGCAATACCTTCCAGTATACAGTATAAAATCCAATGCAAGCCTGCCAGTATAGAGTATTACACCCAATGCAATACCTTCCAGTATAGAGTATTACATCCAATGCAATACCTTCTAGTATAGAGCATTATATCCAATGCAATACCTTCCAGTATAGAATATTACATCAAATTCAATACATTCCAGTATAGAGTATTACACCCAATGCAATACCTTCCAGTATAGAGTATTACATCCAATGCAATACCTTCCATCAATAGAGTATTACACCCAATGCAATACCTTCCAGTATAGAGTATTACACCCAATGCAATACCTTCCATCAATAGAGTATTACACACAATGCAATACTTTCCAGTGTAGAGTATTACACCCAATGCAATACCTTCCAGTATAGAGTATTACACCCAATGCAATACCTTCGAAGTATCGAGTATTACACCCACTGCAATACCTTCCATCAATAGAGTATTACACCCAATGCATTACCTTCCAGTATAGAGTATTACACCCAATGCAATACCTTCCAGTATAGAGTATTACACCCAATGCAATACCTTCGAAGTATCGAGTAATACACCCAACGCAATTCCTTCCAGTTTAGAGTATTACACCCAATGCAATACCTTCCAGTATAGAGTATTACATCCAATGCAATACCTTCCAGTATAGAGTATTACATCCAATGCAATACCTTCCAGAATAGAGTATTACATCCAATGCAATACCTTCCAGTATAGAGTATTACACCTAATGCAATACCGTCCAGTATAGAGTATAACATCCAATGCAATACCTTCCAGTATAGAGTATTAAACCCAAATGCAATATGTTCCAGTATAGAGTATTAAACCCAAATGCAATACCTTCCAGTATAGAGTATTACACCTAATGCAATACCTTCCAGTATAGAGTATTACACCCAATGCAATACCTTCCAGTATACAGTATAAAATCAAATGCAAGCCTGCCAGTATAGAGTATTACACCCAATGCAATACCTTCCAGTATAGAGTATTACATCCAATGCAATACCTGCTAGTATAGAGCATTATATCCAATGCAATACCTACCAGTATAGAGTATTACACCAAATGCAAAACATTCCAGTATAGAGTATTACACCCACTGCAATACCTTCCAGTATAGAGTACTACATCCAATGCAATACCTTCCATCAATAGAGTATTACACCCAATGCAATACTTTCCAGTATAGAGTATTACACCCAATGCAATACCTTCCATCAATAGAGTATTACACCCAATGCAATACTTTCCAGTATAGAGTATTACACCCAATGCAATACCTTCCAGTATAGAGTATTACACCCAATGCAATACCTTCGAAGTATCGAGTATTACACCCAATTCAATACCTTCCAGTTTAGAGTATTACACCCAATGCAATACCTTCCAGTATAAAGTATTACATCCAATGCAATACCTTCCAGTATAGAGTATTACATCCAATGCAATACCTTCTAGTATAGAGTATTACATCCAATGCAATACCTTCCAGTATAGAGTATTACACCTAATGCAATACCGTCCAGTATAGAGTATTACACCCAATGCAATACTTTCCAGTATAGAGTATTACACCCAATGCAATACCTTCCATCAATAGATTATTACACCCAATGCAATACTTTCCAGTATAGAGTATTACATCCAATGCAATACCTTCTAGTATAGAGCATTATATCCAATGCAATACCTTCCAGTATAGAGTATTACACCAAATGCAATACATTCCAGTATAGAGTATTACACCCAATGCAATACCTTCTAGTATAGAGCATTATATCCAATGCAATACCTTCCAGTATAGAGTATTTCACCAAATGCAATACATTCCAGTAGAGAGTATTACACCCAATGCAATACCTTCCAGTATAGAGTATTACACCTAATGCAATACCTTCCAGTATAGAGTATTACACCCAATGCAATACCTTCCAGTATACAGTATAAAATCCAATGCAAGCCTGCCAGTATAGAGTATTACACCCAATGCAATACCTTCCAGTATAGAGTATTACATCCAATGCAATACCTTCTAGTATAGAGCATTATATCCAATGCAATACCTTCCAGTATAGAGTATTACACCCAATGCAATAGCTTTCAGTATAGAGTATTACACCCAATGCAATACCTTCGAAGTATTGAGTAATACACCCAATTCAATACCTTCCAGTATAGAGTAGTACACCCAATGCAATACCTTCCAGTATAAAGTATTACATCCAATGCAATACCTTCCACTATAGAGTATTATATCCAATGTAATACCTTTAGAGAATTACAACAAACGTTATACTCAGCAAGGTATCACATCACAAATTACACCCAATGCAATATTCCAATATAGAGTATAAAACCCAAATGCAATACCTTCCAGTATAGAGTATTACACCCAATGCAATACCTTCCAGTAGAGTATTACACCCAATGCAATACCTTCCAGTATAGAGTATTACACCTAATGCAATACCTTCCAGTATAGAGTATTACACCCAATGCAATACCTTCCAGTATACAGTATAAAATCCAATGCAAGCCTGCCAGTATAGAGTATTACACCCAATGCAATACCTTCCAGTATAGAGTATTACATCCAATGCAATACCTTCCGGTATAGAGAATTACACCCAATGCAATACCTTCCAGTATAGAGTATTAGACCCAATGCAATACATTCCAGTATAGAGTATTACACCAATGCAACACCTTCCAGTATAGAGTATTACATCCAATGCAATACCTTCCAGTATAGAGTATTACACCTAATGCAATACCTTCCAGTATAGAGTATTACACCCAATGCAATACCTTCCAGTATACAGTATAAAATCCAATGCAAGCCTGCCAGTATAGAGTATTACACCCAATGCAATACCTTCCAGTATAGAGTATTACATCCAATGCAATACCTTCTAGTATAGAGCATTATATCCAATGCAATACCTTCCAGCATAGAGTATTACACCCAATGCAATACATTCCAGTATAGAGTATTACACCCAATGCAATACCTTCCGGTATAGAGAATTACACCCAATGCAATACCTTCCAGTATAGAGTATTAGACCCAATGCAATACATTCCAGTATAGAGTATTACACCAATGCAACACCTTCCAGTATAGAGTATTACATCCAATGCAATACCTTCCAGTATAGAGTAGTACACCCAATGCAATACCTTCCAGTATAGAGTATTACATCCAATGCAATACCTTCCACTATAGAGTATTATATCCAATGTAATACCTTTAGAGAATTACAACAAACGTTATACTCAGAAAGGTATCACATCACAAATTACACCCAATGCAATATTCCAATATAGAGTATAAAACCCAAATGCAATACCTTCCAGTATAGAGTATTACACCCAATGCAATACCTTCCAGTAGAGTATTACATCCAATGCAATACCTTCCAGTATAGAGTATTACACCTAATGCAATACCTTCCAGTATAGAGTATTACACCCAATGCAATACCTTCCAGTATACAGTATAAAATCCAATGCAAGCCTGCCAGTATAGAGTATTACACCCAATGCAATACCTTCCAGTATAGAGTATTACATCCAATGCAATACCTTCTAGTATAGAGCATTATATCCAATGCAATACCTTCCAGGATAGAGTATTACACCAAATGCAATACATTCCAGTATAGAGTATTACACCCAATGCAATACCTTCCGGTATAGAGAATTACACCCAATGCAATACCTTCCATTATAGATTATTAGACCCAATGCAATACATTCCAGTATAGAGTATTACACCAATGAAACACCTTCCAGTATAGAGTATTACATCCAATGCAATACCTTCCAGTATAGAGTATTACACCTAATGCAATACCTTCCAGTATAGAGTATTACACCCAATGCAATACCTTCCAGTATACAGTATAAAATCCAATGCAAGCCTGCCAGTATAGAGTATTACACCCAATGCAATACCTTCCAGTATAGAGTATTACATCCAATGCAATACCTTCTAGTATAGAGCATTATATCCAATGCAATACTTTCCAGTATAGAGTATTACACCAAATGCAATACATTCCAGTATAAAGTATTACATCCAATGCAATACCTTCCATCAATAGAGTATTACACCCAATGCAATACTTTCCAGTATAGAGTATTACACCCAATGCAATACCTTCCATCAATAGAGTATTACACCCAATGCAATACTTTCCAGTATAGAGTATTACACCCAATGCAATACCTTCCAGTAGAGAGTATTACACCCAATGCAATACCTTCGAAGTATGAACTGCATAGGTTTCACTAGAAATACTCCCAAGTGGAACAGAAGCTTTGTTTGACCCCTTATTTGCATATGCTTGGATGATTTTCTTGTGTTAAAGAAACAGGCGCAATAAAAGCCTTATTTAATTTCACCTTAAAAAAGTCTCCATTGCATACCTCTGCACACGTCCTCTAACATATGGTGTCAGAAGTGGGATTGAGGTAGCTCTTGAAGTTAAAAGGGGCCCCGGAGATTGCCTGTGAAATTTTTTTGTGCTTTTTGCCTACAAACAGCCTGAGCAACATAAACAAAGAACACATGCAGCAGAGACCAGAATTAAAGGGATACACATCCAGGCAGGACATCTACACTGCACTGAAAGCGACACAACCACACACGGACTCTTTTCCCCAATCCCAAGAGGAGAGAGAGAGACTGCTGAGCAGGTAAACCTTACTTGCTTATCACAATAAGTGTAATATGGTTATTAAAATAGGGGTTTTGCCTTCCAGCCGTAGTCAGGGTTCAAGAAGTAAGTTAGCCCTTAAAAGGGATAGGCGTTTGTTGTTTTCAAATGTTTCGCTGAAGCAGTGAATACAGATGGTGACCCACGAGTGGTACTGATTCTGCAAGTAAAGGCTGCCACACCGCATAGGACTACCAGCTGTGAATGGAGTATATGCAGAAAAGTGTGAAAATTGATGCAAGACTGTGCTGAAGCAGGGGAATTTTCAGCAAACAAATGCTGAGTGTAAAATTGCCCCGCCGGGTAAAAAGGGATTGCTGAACTGTGTAAAAGGTATCCCAAAGCCAATTGCTGAGTGTTGAGTCGCCCTGCCGGGAGTGAAAGAAATATTCCACTGCAAAGAATATATTTTTTTTTCTGCAAGTAAAGTCTATCTATGTATCTTGGGAGTAAAACAGGCATCCAAAGTGTGAAGAGTGAATGCCATAATACCCAAAGATGAGACTGAAAATTACTGAACTAAAGCAGAAAAACAAATTCTGTTGCTGAAGCGGAGGGATTGCACATGGCAAGTAAATGGTGTAATGCAAATGCCTTTGCTGAAGCCAGAAAATGGGCAGCTAGCAAGCATTGTATTTAAAGAAAATAAAGTCGCAAGCACGAACATGACAGCACGAGGCACGGGGAGTATTGGGCTCAAAGTCAACTTCGTGTGGGAGTCCTAACTAAAAACACGTCTCCCAGGAAGAGGAGATGGGAACCTGCCGTCCAAATTAAACAGGCGAGATCCGATCTTGCATCACTCCGGGAACTGGCGAAGAGTTTGCTTTACAGGGAGACGTTCTCGTGCTCTCCACACAGATTTTCAGGCAGGTCCGGGGCTCTCAACTTCAGTCCTCAAGCTTTCCCACCCCCACCCCCAAAATGGTCAGGTTTTCAGGATATCCCTGCTTCAGCATAGGTGGCTCAATCAGTCCCTGCTTCAGTACAAGTGGCTCAATGTATCCCTGCTTCAGCACAGCTGGCTCAGACTCTGCTTCAGCACAAGTGGCCCAATCAGTCCCTGCTTCAGCACAGGTGGCTCAATCAGTCCCTGCTTCAGCATAGGTGGCTCAATCAGATCAGATCTTCGACTGAGACTCTCATTGAGCCACCTGTGCAGAAGCTGGGATAACCTGAAACCCTGACCTGTTGGGGGGGGGGGGGCGAGCCTTGAAGACTGGATTTTAGCCCCTTGGGGTAGATCATTGGAAAGAACGATGAGCAAACTGACAGATTAAAAACGTAAAACAGAAAAAGTACAGGGTCTTTCTACTGATATTTAGCAGAATTTCCCTTCCCTCGGCCACATGTGTTATATATGGGATTCTGAACCTATAGAAAAGAAGGCCTAAACACAATCTACTAAGAAACATATACCACCTTATACTGTAGAAGATAATACATATAACAGCAATAGGTATACATATAGATACATACAGGTAGTAACAGGATATCATGAACAAGAAATAAACAAATATTCACTATATACTTTGATAAGGTATAGATATAGGATAGAGTAGCACTATGTAATAGAAATATAGGGTACCTGTTGTGAATAGTAATGAATCTATGTATATATAAAATGATATATTTTAGCTGATTAAGCAAATAAAAGCGGAAAACATCAAGGCATGTGGCATGTATGTATGTATGTACTGTACATATGTATGTATGTACGTATGTCTTTATATAGAGCCATTAATATACATAGCGCTTCACAACAGTAATACACGTGACAATCATATAAATAACAAATAATACAAATAACAGATCATGGGAATAAGCGCTTCAGACATAACAGTAACAATTAGGAAGAGGAGTCCCTGCTCCGAAGAGCTTACAATCTAATTGGTGGGGAGAACGTACAGAGGCAGTAGGAGTGCGTTCTGGTAATTGCGTCTGCAGGGGGGCAAGCTTTATGTATGAGATGTATATTAACGTTTATGACATGTGTAATTATATGTCATGGTTGTTTAGCAGAATGTACTGTAATTATTCCAAAAGGTGATAGCATCTTAAACGCACCTTGTTGCTGGAAGTAAACTATCTTAGCGAACGAGCCAAATGAATGCTGAAGTATTTGTTTTATCATACATGAATGGGAGAGGCACACAGTGAGTTGCGTTCCCCGTTCATGCTGCCGGCTCCCTGGCTTGGAAGGTCTGCACTCGACTGCCAGATTCCTCATATATAAAAGCGTCATTCCACCCGAATCCCCAATAAGGCTGCGACCATACTCCCCGTGACCGTGGCGTGAACAAAAGGTCGCGCGATTCCCGGGCAGACAAAATAATTAGATTTTGACGCGTGACGGCTGGGTCACATGGGCGGTTCAGCCAATGAGGGCGAACCACTCACGAGACGTCACGGGCACACCTCCGACACGCCTCTCCGTCTCATATGCCATGGATCGCCTCGGCAGCAGTTGCGCGCAACGTCTGCCCTATGACCTTGGCCTAAGACATACACTTTATTTGGATGTTAACGGTCACGGCATTTGGTAACATAAGCTTGCCAGCTCCATAACATAAAAATAAAGCAATGGAACCAGCCACGGACCCTAAAGCCACGTCAAAACCATAACCAACCAAAGGTTAGCTCGACCCACGCCACAGAGCTGAAGGGTTGCGGTTACAGTACTTTCCCATGATGCCCCAATTAGGGGCAAAACACATGTTTATTTTCCTTTTCCGTCTCGCTGCGAAAGTATCCCCATAACCTTACTCCTTACCCCCAAACCCCTAACATTAAGACCGTACCCTAATGTGTTAACCCAAATTCAGCTCCTTAATAACTTACCTTAGCGGTGAGACGGCCGACGGTGAGCTGCCCTCAGTAGCGACGAGTTGGATGCAGCAAGATGTCACATTCCGCCATTATTTGCCTTAGCTGGCAATGCCACCCCACCACCAGCAAGGCTACTCCACCACAAGCAAGGGAACCCTGCCACAAGCAATGCCACCCTGCCACCAGCAAGGCTACTCCCCCACAAGCAATGCCACACCGCCACCAGCAAGACCACCCCGCCACCAGCAAGGCCACCCCGCCACCAGCAAGGCCACCCCGCTACCAGCAATGCCACTCCGCCACCAGCAAGGCCACCCTGCCACCAGCAAGGTCACCCTGCCACCAGCAAGGCCACCCCGCTACCAGCAATGCCACTCCGCCACTAGCAAGGCCACCCCGCCACCAGGGAGGCCACCCCACCACCAGCAAGGCCACCCCGCCACCAGCAATGCCACCCCGGCACCAGCAAGGCTACTCTACCACAAGCATGGCCACCCCACCACCAGCAAGGCCACAAGTGTTTTACCTCACATGGCTGACCGCCATACACAAGCTTATCACCTTAAAAAAACTCACGGTAACGCTCACTAGCCCCCCACCCCAATCACAACCCCTATCCGTGCCAGACTCGTCACTGCCGCCATCTGCCCACTCGCTATTATTCCCTGGCACAATGCTGTTGATTAACTGTATATGACAGAATAAAAGATGCCCGGAACTGGACATCGATACCTCTTGCTCTCTCCTCATTGGGTAACCCGGGAGTGTTGTGTCCGGCTTCCCGACTTAGACAAAGAGTGAAAGTTTGCTCGCCGACGTCGAAATTTTCCACTTGGCATTTATATATATATATTTATATTTAGTGTATATACAGTATACACAGGCAAGATCAGCTAAACCAGCATGGAATAGGTGATCAAATATTACATAACATTAAATATTAACCCCCTAGTAGCCCAAGTGGTAAACTAGTTATGGGGTAAGAAGGGGTTAATATATACATGACAATACACTACACTAATGTACCTACCCCTCCTTGGCCACCGTAGTGGCTAGTACAATATTACCATGCAATACTTCACTAACCGGTAAGGTAATCGAGGGGTTAACCCATAGCACCCATCCCGGGGAGGGAGCCTAAACACCCCCGGGGAAAACTACCCCCACCCCATTCCTTTGCTGTGCAGGTGGTGTGTGATGCACATGTGTGCATACTGAATGTGGTTACGGGCTCCCCAGAGTCACACCGCGGTTCTCATATTCAGCGCCAGCCTACCGCGTTGGTAGATTTAGAAGCTGGAATGATGGCGAGCGAATTGCGAGTAGATAAGTGTATTTGATATCCTTTTAGATCCACGGGGGGGGAAAGCCATGCACTTGCTGCCTCTTCTTGAAGTGAAAGTGTGTGTAAGAAGAACGCTGAGGATTCTTGGTATTGACTTGCTGATGTTTTTGTAAGTTCGTTTTAGGTGACGCAGAATATGGAGTCCGGCCGCGGCTTCTCACTCCTGTGACTGAAGCACGGCGTGCGTATAATGAGGCACACGTCCACTCACAGTGTAACTCATCGGCGTGATTCGGGAGCCCGGATACATCAGGTGGTGTGCTGCAGTATTCCCCTGGTAACGTGGCTGACACGGTGTGGCTGGTTGTGTTTTTGCACAATACACTGTAGCCCTTTGCAATAACACAGCTGTAGAGATAGCTGATGATGTAGCTCAGAGGTGGCCAACTCCAGTCCTCAAGGGCCGTTAACAGGTCAGCTTTTCAGGATATCCCTGCTTCAGCACAGGGGGTTCAGTCAAAGACTGAGCCATCTGTGCTGACGAAGGGATTTCCTTAAAACCTGACCTGTTTGTGGCGGTACTCAGCACATAGGCATGTTGCAGACAGTCCCTGCCCTGCAGAGCTTACACTATGTTTTTGGTGCCTGAGGCACAAGGAGATAAAGTGACTTGCCCAAGGTCGTTGAACCAGCCTGCCCTGCTTCACACACCGTGTCATTGGTTACAGTCAGCGTCTTTACTCACTGAGTCTTTACTCACTGAGTCTTTACTCACCGAGTCTTTACTCACCGAGCCTTTACTCACCGAGCCTTTACTCACCGAGCCTTTACTCACTGAGCCTTTACTCACTGAGTATAGGCTCAGTGAGTAAAGGCTCAGTGAGCCTTTACTCACTGAGCCTATACTCACTGAGCCTATACTCACAGAGCCTATACTCACTGAGTCTTTACTCACTGAGTCTTTACTCACCGAGTCTTTATTCACGGAGCCTTTACTCACCGAGTCGTTACTCACTGAGTCATTACTCACTGAGCTTTTACTCATCGAGCCTTTACTCACCGAGTCGTTACTCACCGAGTCATTACTCACCGAGCCGTTACTCTCCGTGTCTTTACTCGCTGAGTCTTTACTCACTGAGCATTTACTCACTGAGCATTTACTCACCAAGTCTTTACTCACTGAGCATTAACTCACACTGAGTCGTTACTCACTGAGCATTTACTCACTGAGCATTTACTCACCAAGTCTTTACTCACTGAGCATTAACTCACGAGTCGGTACTCACCGAGTCGTAACTCACCGAGTCTTTACTCACTGAGCCTTTACTCACTGAGCCTTTACTCATGAGCCTTTGCTCACCGAGCCTTTGCTCACTGGGTCCCTTCTCTGACTTTTATAAATGTTCTACACACTGATTTGGGCAGCATAGCGTATATAGAAGGAAGTTGGTCAGTGTTTGGGGCAATAAAACCATTCATTATACTGTACATGTTAATGCTGCTTATTATTATCCAAATAATGTTTTACTAAGAACCATGCAGCGTGTTCAATTACTGTTGTTTCCTTTAATTGACTTGAACATGGAGCGGTTTCATCACCCGGCAGTAATGTTTTCTATATAAATGTGCTTATAAATCCTTAAATCCACCCAGGGGTTCTCAACTCCAGCCCTCAGGACCACCCCCGACAGGTCAGGTTTTGAGGATATCCCTGCTTCACAACAGGTCGCTCAATCAGTCCCTGCTTCAGCATAGGTGGCTCAATAAGTCCCAGCTTCAGCACAAGTGGCACAATCAGGTTTTTTCCCCCCAGAACGCGATACTGTCACACTTTAACAAGAGTGCAATGTATCCAGGTCAATGTGTCAAACATCTCATCTTGGGAGGCCTCTAACCGCAGTGTTTCTTATGAGTTGGACATGTGGAGATGCATTTAGCGACTCACTCTAGCTAACCTCTGTGATATACAGGATTGGGACTAGGGGGTGGCTGTGTCTTCCAGAGCGGAACCCCCAACACTTCCAGGTCCTCGGAATCCTGAGATACTTTCTGGTTTATTTTTAATTTAAATGGCCATCCACAAGGCAGTTACCCGGGAGAAACAGGCAGGGGCCATTTTTAGTGCGGTCCCATAATCATTCAAATGTCTGACAGTGCCGATCCGTGTAACAATACATATGTTGGAATTACACTGAAGTCCAAGCACTCAACAACATTGCAGCCTCAAAGACATTTTAATATCTGTTTTTAAGATGTGTTTAGTGGCAGTTGAAGTATACACCCAAAATTAAATTCCATACAAGCAACATATAATGCTATCATACCTATCCATTCTCAGTTAGGTAAGTGCTTATATAAACGGCCCAAACGTCACTGAGAAAATCCCCCAGCACCCAGATTCTACGTCTCCTCGCGTAACCTCCGAGATAATTAATGTCATAATTACTTAAAGTACAGTACACAAGGGTGGTTTTTACCTGTGTGCCTGCCAGCCAATTAAAAATTGAAATGTCAACGATATTTGGCTGGAAACTAGTAACAAATCCGTGCAGGCTTCGAGATTTCTCAACTACCGCAACAGCGCAGAATTCTACGTGGCGACAAGAATTATGCAACCAGATCAAAGTTAGCTAAGGCGATTTCAGAAATCTCCGTTAGATATTTACTACAAAAAAAGCCTTTCTGATGTATTGGGAAAGAAATTGTAAATCCCCTGGATATCCCAGCGCAGCTCTCTTCCCCGGGATATCACAGAGCTGCTATCTTCCCCGGGATATCCCAGCGCTGCTATCTTCCCCGGGATATCCCAGCGCTGCTCTCTTCCCCGGGATATCACAGAGCTGCTATCTTCCCCGGGATATCCAAGCGCTGTTCTCTTCCCCGGGATATCCCAGCGCTGCTATCTTCTCCGGGATATCCCAGCTCTGCTCTCTTCCCCGGGATATCTCAGAGCTGCTATCTTCCCCGGGATATCCCAGCGCTGCTATCTTCCCCGGGATATCCCAGCGCTGCTATCTTCCTCGGGATATCCCAGCGCTGCTATCTTCCCCGGGATACCTCAGCGCTGCTATCTTCCCCGGGATATCCCAGCGCTGCTATCTTCCCCGGGATATCCCAGTGCTGTTATCTTCCCCGGATATTTCAGTGCTGCTATCTTTCCCGGGACATACCAGCGCTGCTATCTTCCCCGGGATATCTCAGCCCTGCTGTCTTCCCCGGGATATCCCAGCGCTGCTCTCTTCCCCGGGATATCTCAGCGCTGCTATCTTCCCCGGGATATCCCAGCTCTGCTATCTTCCCCGGGATATCTCAGCTCTGCTCTCTTCCCCGGGATATCCCAGCGCTGCTATCTTCCCCGGGATATCTCAGCGCTGCTATCTTCCCTGGGATATCCCAGTGCTGCTATCTTCCCTGGGATATCTCAGCGCTGCTATCTTCCCCGGGATATCCCAGCGCTGCTCTCTTCCCCGGGATATCCCAGCGCTGCTATCTTCCCCGGGATATCCCAGCGCTGCTATCTTCCCCGGGATATCCCAGCACTGCTATCTTCCCTGGGATATCCCAGCGCTGCTATCTTCCCCGGGATATCCCAGCACTGCTATCTTCCCCGGGATATCCCAGCGCTGCTATCTTCCCCGGGATATCCCAGCACTGCTATCTTCCCTGGGATATCCCAGCGCTGCTATCTTCCCCGGGATATCCCAGCACTGCTATCTTCCCCGGGATATCCCAGCGCCGCTATCTTCCCCGGGATATCCCAGCGCCGCTATCTTCCCCGGGATATCCCAGCGCCGCTATCTTCCCCGGGATATCCCAGCGCTGCTATCTTCCCCGGGATATCCCAGCGCTGCTATCTTCCCCGGGATATCCCAGCGCTGCTATCTTCCCCGGGATATCCCAGCGCTGCTCTCTTCCCCGGGATATCCCAGCGCTGCTATCTTCCCCGGGATATCCCAGCGCCGCTATCTTCCCCGGGATATCCCAGCGCTGCTATCTTCCCCGGGATATCCCAGCGCCGCTATCTTCCCCGGGTTATCCCAGCGCTGCTATCTTCCCTGGGATATCCCAGCGCTGCTATCTTCCCTGGGATATCCCAGCGCTGCTATCTTCTCTGGGATATCCCAGCGCTGCAATCTTCCCCGGGATATCCCAGCGCTGCTATCTTCCCCGGGATATCCCAGCGCTGCTATCTTCCTTGGGATATCCCAGCGCTGCTACTGTACCTTCCTCGGGATATCCCTGCGCTGCTATCTTCCCGGGATATCCCAGTGCTGCTATCTTCCCCGGGATATCCCAGCGCTGCTATCTTCCTCGGGATATCCCAGCGCTGCTATCGTCCCCGGGATATCCCAGCGCTGCTCTCTTCCCTGGGATATCCCAGCGCTGCTATCTTCCCCGGGATATCCCAGCGCTGCTACCTTTCCCGGGATATCCCAGCGCTGCTATCTTCCTTGGGATATCTCAGCGCTGCTATCTTCCCCGGGATACCTCAGCGCTGCTATCTTCCCCGGGATATCCCAGCGCTGCTATCTTCCCCGGGATATCCCAGCGCTGCTACCTTCCACGGGATATCCCAGCGCTGCTATCTTCCCCGGGATATCCCAGCGCTGCTATCTTCCCCGGGATATCCCAGTGCTGCTACCTTCCTCGGGATATCCCAGCGCTGCTATCTTCCCCGGGATATCCCAGCGCTGCTATCTTCCCCGGGATATCCCAGCGCTGCTATCTTCCCCGGGATATCCCAGCGCTGCTATCTTCCCCGGGATATCCCAGCGCTGCTATCTTTCCCGGGATATCCCAGCGCTGCTATCTTCCCCGGGATATCCCAGCGCTGCTATCTTCCCCGGGATATCCCAGCGCTGCTATCTTCCCCGGGATATCCCAGCGCTGCTATCTTTCCCGGGATATCCCAGCGCTGCTATCTTCCCCGGGATATCCCAGCGCTGCTATCTTCCCCGGGATATCCCAGCGCTGCTATCTTCCCCGGGATATCCCAGCGCTGCTCTCTTCCCCGGGATATCTCAGCGCTGCTATCTTCCCCGGGATATCCCAGCTCTGCTATCTTCCCCGGGATATCTCAGCTCTGCTCTCTTCCCCGGGATATCCCAGCGCTGCTATCTTCCCCGGGATATCTCAGCGCTGCTATCTTCCCTGGGATATCCCAGTGCTGCTCTCTTCCCCGGGATATCTCAGCGCTGCTATCTTCCCCGGGATATCTCAGCGCTGCTATCTTCCCCGGGATATCCCAGCTCTGCTATCTTCCCCGGGATATCTCAGCTCTGCTCTCTTCCCCGGGATATCCCAGCGCTGCTATCTTCCCCGGGATATCTCAGCGCTGCTATCTTCCCTGGGATATCCCAGTGCTGCTATCTTCCCTGGGATATCTCAGCGCTGCTATCTTCCCCTGGATATCCCAGCGCTGCTATCTTCCCCGGGATATCCCAGCGCTGCTCTCTTCCCTGGGATATCTCAGCGCTGCTATCTTCCCCGGGATATCCCAGCGCTGCTCTCTTCCCCGGGATATCCCAGCGCTGCTATCTTCCCCGGGATATCCCAGCGCTGCTATCTTCCCCGGGATATCCCAGCGCCGCTATCTTCCCCGGGATATCCCAGCGCTGCTATATTCCCCGGGATATCCCAGCGCTGCTATCTTCCCCGGGATATCCCAGCGCTGCTATCTTCCCCGGGATATCCCAGCGCTGCTATCTTCCCCGGGATATCCCAGCGCTGCTCTCTTCCCCGGGATATCCCAGCGCTGCTATCTTCCCCGGGATATCCCAGCGCCGCTATCTTCCCCGAGATATCCCAGCGCTGCTATCTTCCCCGGGATATCCCAGCGCCGCTATGTTCCCCGGGTTATCCCAGCGCTGCTATCTTCCCTGGGATATCCCAGCGCTGCTATCTTCCCTGGGATATCCCAGCGCTGCTATCTTCCCCGGGATATCCCAGCGCTGCTATCTTCCTTGGGATATCCCAGCGCTGCTACCTTCCTCGGGATATCCCTGCGCTGCTATCTTCCCCGGGATATCCCAGCGCTGCTATCTTCCCCGGGATATCCCAGCGCTGCTATCTTCCTCGGGATATCCCAGCGCTGCTATCGTCCCCGGGATATCCCAGCGCTGCTATCTTCCCCGGGATATCCCAGCGCTGCTACCTTTCCCGGGATATCCCAGCGCTGCTATCTTCCTTGGGATATCTCAGCGCTGCTATCTTCCCCGGGATACCTCAGCGCTGCTATCTTCCCCGGGATATCCCAAAACTGCTATCTTCCCCGGGATATCCCAGCGCTGCTACCTTCCTCGGGATATCCCAGCGCTGCTATCTTCCCCGGGATATCCCAGCGCTGCTATCTTCCCCGGGATATCCCAGCGCTGCTATCTTCCCCGGGATATCCCAGCGCTGCTATCTTTCCCGGGATATCCCAGCGCTGCTATCTTCCCCGGGATATCCCAGCGCTGCTATCTTCCCCGGGATATCCCAGCGCTGCTATCTTCCCCGGGATATCCCAGCGCTGCTATCTTTCCCGGGATATCCCAGCGCTGCTATCTTTCCCGGGATATCCCAGCGCTGCTATCTTCCCCGGGATATCCCAGCGCTGCTATCTTCCCCGGGATATCCCAGCGCTGCTATCTTCCCCGGGATATCCCAGCGCTGCTATCTTTCCCGGGATATCCCAGCGCTGCTATCTTCCCCGGGATATCCCAGCGCTGCTATCTTCCCCGGGATATCCCAGCGCTGCTATCTTCCCCGGGATATCCCAGCGCTGCTCTCTTCCCCGGGATATCTCAGCGCTGCTATCTTCCCCGGGATATCCCAGCTCTGCTATCTTCCCCGGGATATCTCAGCTCTGCTCTCTTCCCCGGGATATCCCAGCGCTGCTATCTTCCCCGGGATATCTCAGCGCTGCTATCTTCCCTGGGATATCCCAGTGCTGCTCTCTTCCCCGGGATATCTCAGCGCTGCTATCTTCCCCGGGATATCTCAGCGCTGCTATCTTCCCCGGGATATCCCAGCTCTGCTATCTTCCCCGGGATATCTCAGCTCTGCTCTCTTCCCCGGGATATCCCAGCGCTGCTATCTTCCCCGGGATATCTCAGCGCTGCTATCTTCCCTGGGATATCCCAGTGCTGCTATCTTCCCTGGGATATCTCAGCGCTGCTATCTTCCCCTGGATATCCCAGCGCTGCTATCTTCCCCGGGATATCCCAGCGCTGCTCTCTTCCCTGGGATATCTCAGCGCTGCTATCTTCCCCGGGATATCCCAGCGCTGCTCTCTTCCCCGGGATATCCCAGCGCTGCTATCTTCCCCGGGATATCCCAGCGCTGCTATCTTCCCCGGGATATCCCAGCGCCGCTATCTTCCCCGGGATATCCCAGCGCTGCTATATTCCCCGGGATATCCCAGCGCTGCTATCTTCCCCGGGATATCCCAGCGCTGCTATCTTCCCCGGGATATCCCAGCGCTGCTATCTTCCCCGGGATATCCCAGCGCTGCTCTCTTCCCCGGGATATCCCAGCGCTGCTATCTTCCCCGGGATATCCCAGCGCCGCTATCTTCCCCGAGATATCCCAGCGCTGCTATCTTCCCCGGGATATCCCAGCGCCGCTATCTTCCCCGGGTTATCCCAGCGCTGCTATCTTCCCTGGGATATCCCAGCGCTGCTATCTTCCCTGGGATATCCCAGCGCTGCTATCTTCCCCGGGATATCCCAGCGCTGCTATCTTCCCCGGGATATCCCAGCGCTGCTATCTTCCTTGGGATATCCCAGCGCTGCTACCTTCCTCGGGATATCCCTGCGCTGCTATCTTCCCCGGGATATCCCAGTGCTGCTATCTTCCCCGGGATATCCCAGCGCTGCTATCTTCCTCGGGATATCCCAGCGCTGCTATCGTCCCCGGGATATCCCAGCGCTGCTATCTTCCCCGGGATATCCCAGCGCTGCTACCTTTCCCGGGATATCCCAGCGCTGCTATCTTCCTTGGGATATCTCAGCGCTGCTATCTTCCCCGGGATACCTCAGCGCTGCTATCTTCCCCGGGATATCCCAGCGCTGCTATCTTCCCCGGGATATCCCAGCGCTGCTACCTTCCTCGGGATATCCCAGCGCTGCTATCTTCCCCGGGATATCCCAGCGCTGCTATCTTCCCCGGGATATCCCAGCGCTGCTATCTTCCCCGGGATATCCCAGCGCTGCTATCTTTCCCGGGATATCCCAGCGCTGCTATCTTCCCCGGGATATCCCAGCGCTGCTATCTTCCCCGGGATATCCCAGCGCTGCTATCTTCCCCGGGATATCCCAGCGCTGCTATCTTTCCCGGGATATCCCAGCGCTGCTATCTTCCCCGGGATATCCCAGCGCTGCTATCTTCCCCGGGATATCCCAGCGCTGCTATCTTCCCCGGGATATCCCAGCGCTGCTATCTTCCCCGGGATATCCCAGCGCTGCTCTCTTCCCCGGGATATCCCAGCGCTGCTATCTTCCCCGGGATATCCCAGCGCTGCTATCTTCCCCGGGATATCCCAGCGCTGCTACCTTCCTCGGGATATCCCAGCGCTGCTATCTTCCCCGGGATATCCCAGCGCTGCTATCTTCTCCGGGATATCCCAGCGCTGCTATCTTCCCCGGGATATCCCAGCGCTGCTATCTTCCCCGGGATATCCCAGCGCTGCTATCTTTCCCGGGATATCCCAGCGCTGCTATCTTCCCCGGGATATCCCAGCGCTGCTATCTTCCCCGGGATATCCCAGCGCTGCTATCTTCCCCGGGATATCCCAGCGCTGCTATCTTTCCGGGATATCCCAGCGCTGCTATCTTCCCCGGGATATCCCAGCGCTGCTATCTTCCCCGGGATATCCCAGCGCTGCTATCTTCCCCGGGATATCCCAGCGCTGCTATCTTCCCCGGGATATCCCAGTGCTGCTATCTTCCCTGGGATATCTCAGCGCTGCTCTCTTCCCCGGGATACCTCAGCGCTGCTATCTTCCCCGGGATATCCCAGCGCTGCTATCTTCCCCGGGATATCCCAGCGCTGCTATCTTCCAAGGGATATCCCAGCGCTGCTATCTTCCCTGGGATATCCCAGCGCTGCTCTCTTCCCTGGGATATCTCAGCGCTGCTATCTTCCCCGTGATATCTCAGCGCTGCTATCTTCCCCGTGATATCTCAGCGCTGCTATCTTCCCCGGGATATCCCAGCGCTGCTATCTTCCCCGGGATATCTCAGCGCTGCTCTCTACCCCGGGATATCCCAGCGCTGCTATCTTCCCTGGGATATCCTAGCGCTGCTCTCTTCCCCGGGATATCTCAGCGCTGCTATCTTCCCCGGGATATCCCAGCGCTGCTATCTTCCCCGGGATATCCCAGCGCTGCTATATTCCCCGGGATATCCCAGTGCTGCTATCTTCCTCGGGATATCCCAGCGCTGCTATCTTCCCCTGGATATCTCAGCGCTGCTATCTTCCCCGGGATATCCCAGCGCTGCTATCTTCCCCGGGATATCCCAGCGCTGCTATCTTCCCCGGGATATCCCAGCGCTGCTATCTTCCCCGGGATATCCCAGAACTGCTATCTTCCCCGGGATATCCCAGCGCTGCTATCTTCCCAGGGATATCCCAGCGCTGCTCTCTTCCCTGGGATATCCCAGCGCTGCTCTCTTCCCCGGGATATCTCAGCGCTGCTATCTTCCCCGTGATATCTCAGCGCTGCTATCTTCCCCGGGATATCCCAGCGCTGCTATCTTCCCCGGGATATCCCAGCGCTGCTATCTTCCCCGGGATATCCCAGCGCTGCTATCTTCCCCGGGATATCCCAGCGCTGCTATCTTCCCCGGGATATCCCAGCGCTGCTATCTTCCCCGGGATATCCCAGCGCTGCTATCTTCCCCGGGATATCCCAGCGCTGCTATCTTCCCCGGGATATCCCAGCGCTGCTATCTTCCCCGGGATATCCCAGCGCTGCTATCTTCCCAGGGATATCCCAGCGCTGCTCTCTTCCCCTGAATATCTCAGTGCTGTTCTCTTCCCCGGGATATCTCAGCGCTGCTATCTTCCCCGTGATATCTCAGCGCTGCTATCTTCCCCGGGATATCCCAGCGCTGCTATCTTCCCCGGGATATCCCAGCGCTGCTATCTTCCCCGGGATATCCCAGCGCTGCTATCTTCCCCGGGATATCCTAGCGCTGCTCTCTTCACCGGGATATCTCAGCGCTGCTATCTTCCCCGGGATATCCCAGCGCTGCTATCTTCCCCGGGATATCCCAGCGCTGCTATCTTCCCCGGGATATCCCAGTGCTGCTATCTTCCTCGGGATATCCCAGCGCTGCTATCTTACCCTGGATATCTCAGCGCTGCTATCTTCCCCGGGATATCACAGCGCTGCTATCTTCCCAGGGATATCCCAGCGCTGCTATCTTCCCTGGGATATCCCAGCGCTGCTCTCTTCCCCGGGATATCTCAGCGCTGCTATCTTCCCCGTGATATCTCAGTGCTGCTATCTTCCCCGGGATATCTCAGCGCTGCTCTCTACCCCGGGATATCCCAGCGCTGCTATCTTCCCTTGGATATCCTAGCGCTGCTCTCTTCCCCTGGATATCTCAGTGCTGTTCTCTTCCCCGGGATATCTCAGCGCTGCTATCTTCCCCAGGATATCCCAGCGCTGCTATCTTCCCAGGGATATCCTAGCGCTGCTATATTCCCCTGGATATCTCAGCGCTGCTATCTTCCCCGGGATATCACAGCGCTGCTATCTTCCCAGGGATATCCCAGCGCTGCTATCTTCCCTGGGATATCCCAGCGCTGCTCTCTTCCCCGGGATATCTCAGCGCTGCTATCTTCCCCGTGATATCTCAGTGCTGCTATCTTCCCCGGGATATCTCAGCGCTGCTCTCTACCCCAGGATATCCCAGCGCTGCTATCTTCCCTTGGATATCCTAGCCCTGCTCTCTTCCCCTGGATATCTCAGTGCTGTTCTCTTCCCCGGGATATCTCAGCGCTGCTATCTTCCCCAGGATATCCCAGCGCTGCTATCTTCCCAGGGATATCCTAGCGCTGCTATCTTCCCCTGGATATCCCAGCGCTGTTATCTTCCCCGGGATATCCCAGCGCTGCTATCTTCCCCGGGATATCCCAACGCTGCTATCTTCCCCGGGATATCCCAGCGCTGCTATCTTCCCCGGGATATCCCAGCGCTGCTACCTTCCTCGGGATATCCCAGCGCTGCTATCTTCCCCGGGATATCCCAGCGCTGCTATCTTCCCCGGGATATCCCAGCGCTGCTATCTTCCCCGGGATATCCCAGCGCTGCTATCTTCCCCGGGATATCCCAGCGCTGCTATCTTTCCCGGGATATCCCAGCGCTGCTATCTTCCCCGGGATATCCCAGCGCTGCTATCTTCCCCGGGATATCCCAGCGCTGCTATCTTCCCCGGGATATCCCAGCGCTGCTATCTTTCCCGGGATATCCCAGCGCTGCTATCTTCCCCGGGATATCCCAGCGCTGCTATCTTCCCCGGGATATCCCAGCGCTGCTATCTTCCCCGGGATATCCCAGCGCTGCTATCTTCCCTGGGATATCTCAGCGCTGCTCTCTTCCCCGGGATACCTCAGCGCTGCTATCTTCCCCGGGATATCCCAGCGCTGCTATCTTCCCCAGGATATCCCAGCGCTGCTATCTTCCAAGGGATATCCCAGCGCTGCTATCTTCCCTGGGATATCCCAGCGCTGCTCTCTTCCCTGGGATATCTCAGCGCTGCTATCTTCCCCGTGATATCTCAGCGCTGCTATCTTCCCCGTGATATCCCAGCGCTGCTATCTTCCCCGGGATATCCCAGCGCTGCTATCTTCCCCGGGATATCTCAGCGCTGCTCTCTACCCCGGGATATCCCAGCGCTGCTATCTTCCCTTGGATATCCTAGCGCTGCTCTCTTCCCCTGGATATCTCAGTGCTGTTCTCTTCCCCGGGATATCTCAGCGCTGCTATCTTCCCCGTGATATCTCAGCGCTGCTATCTTCCCCGGGATATCCCAGCGCTGCTATCTTCCCCGGGATATCCCAGCGATGCTATCTTCCCTGGGATATCCTAGCGCTGCTCTCTTCCCCGGGATATCTCAGCGCTGCTATCTTCCCCGGGATATCCCAGCGCTGCTATCTTCCCCGGGATATCCCAGCGCTGCTATCTTCCCCGGGATATCCCAGCGCTGCTATCTTCCCCGGGATATCCCAGCGCTGCTATCTTCCCCGGGATATCCCAGCGCTGCTACCTTCCTCGGGATATCCCAGCGCTGCTATCTTCCCCGGGATATCCCAGCGCTGCTATCTTCCCCGGGATATCCCAGCGCTGCTATCTTCCCCGGGATATCCCAGCGCTGCTATCTTCCCCGGGATATCCCAGCGCTGCTCTCTTCCCCGGGATATCCCAGCTCTGCTATCTTCCCTGGGATATCCCAGCGCTGCTATCTTCCCCGGGATATCCCAGCGCTGCTATCTTCCCCGGGATATCCCAGCGCTGCTATCTTCCCCGGGATATCCCAGCGCTGCTATCTTCCCCGGGATATCCCAGCGCTGCTATCTTCCCCGGGATATCCCAGCGCTGCTATCTTCCCCGGGATATCCCAGCGCTGCTATCTTCCCTGGGATATCCCAGCGCTGCTATCTTCCCCGGGATATCCCAGCGCTGCTATCTTCCCCGGGATATCCCAGCGCTGCTATCTTCCCCGGGATATCCCAGCGCTGCTATCTTCCCCGGGATATCCCAGCGCTGCTATCTTCCCCGGGATATCTCAGCGCTGCTATCTTCTCTGGGATATCCCAGCGCTGCTATCTTCCCCTGGATATCCCAGCGCTGCTATCTTCCCCGGGATATCCCAGCGCTGCTATCTTCCCCGGGATATCCCAGCGCTGCTATCTTCCCCGGGATATCTGATCGCTGCTATCTTCCCCGGTATATCCCAGCGCTGCTATCTTCCCCTGGATATCCCAGCGCTGCTATAATCCCCGGGATATCCCAGCGCTGCTCTCTTCCCCAGGATATCCCAGCGCTGCTATCTTCCCCGGGATATCCCAGCGCTGCTATCTTCCCCGGGATATCTGATCGCTGCTATCTTCCCCGGGATATCCCAGCGCTGCTATCTTCCCCGGGATATCCCAGCGCTGCTATCTTCCCCGGGATATCCCAGCACTGCTATCTTCCCCGGGATATCCCAGCGCTGCTATCTTCCCCGGGATATCCCAGCGCTGCTATCTTCCCCGGGATATCCCAGCGCTGCTATCTTCCCCGGGATATCCCAGCGCTGCTATCTTCCCCGGGATATCCCAGCGCTGCTATCTTCCCCGGGATATCCCAGCGCTGCTATCTTCCCCGGGATATCCCAGCGCTGCTATCTTCCCCGGGATATCCCAGCGCTGCTATCTTCCCCGGGATATCCCAGCGCTGCTATCTTCCCTGGGATATCCCAGCGCTGCTATCTTCCCTGGGATATCCCAGCGCTGCTATCTTCCCCTGGATATCCCAGCGCTGCTATCTTCCCCGGGATATCCCAGCGCTGCTATCTTCCCCGGGATATCCCAGCGCTGCTATCTTCCCCGGGATATCTCAGCGCTGCTATCTTCTCTGGGATATCCCAGCGCTGCTATCTTCCCCTGGATATCCCAGCGCTGCTATCTTCCCCGGGATATCCCAGCGCTGCTATCTTCCCCGGGATATCTGATCGCTGCTATCTTCCCCGGTATATCCCAGCGCTGCTATCTTCCCCTGGATATCCCAGCGCTGCTATAATCCCCGGGATATCCCAGCGCTGCTCTCTTCCCCGGGATATCCCAGCGCTGCTATCTTCCCCGGGATATCCCAGCGCTGCTATCTTCCCCGGGATATCTGATCGCTGCTATCTTCCCCGGGATATCCCAGCGCTGCTATCTTCCCCTGGATATCCCAGCGCTGCTATCTTCCCCGGGATATCCCAGCGCTGCTCCCTTCCCCGGGAAATCCCAGCGCTGCTATCTTCCCCGGGATATCTCAGCGCTGCTATCTTCCCCGGGATATCCCAGCGCTGCTCTCTTCCCTGGGATATCTCAGCGCTGCTATCTTCCCCGTGATATCTCAGCGCTGCTATCTTCCCCGTGATATCTCAGCGCTGCTATCTTCCCCGGGATATCCCAGCGCTGCTATCTTCCCCGGGATATCTCAGCGCTGCTCTCTACCCCGGGATATCCCAGCGCTGCTATCTTCCCTTGGATATCCCAGCGCTGCTATCTTCCCCGGGATATCTCAGCGCTGCTATCTTCCCCGGGATATCCCAGCGCTGCTCTCTTCCCTGGGATATCTCAGCGCTGCTATCTTCCCCGTGATATCTCAGCGCTGCTATCTTCCCCGTGATATCTCAGCGCTGCTATCTTCCCCGGGATATCCCAGCGCTGCTATCTTCCCCGGGATATCTCAGCGCTGCTCTCTACCCCGGGATATCCCAGCGCTGCTATCTTCCCTTGGATATCCTAGCGCTGCTCTCTTCCCCTGGATATCTCAGTGCTGTTCTCTTCCCCGGGATATCTCAGCGCTGCTATCTTCCCCGTGATATCTCAGCGCTGCTATCTTCCCCGGGATATCCCAGCGCTGCTATCTTCCCCGGGATATCCCAGCGCTGCTATCTTCCCCGGGATATCCCAGCGCTGCTATCTTCCCCGGGATATCCCAGCGCTGCTATCTTCCCCGGGATATCCCAGCGCTGCTCTCTTCCCCGGGATATCCCAGCTCTGCTATCTTCCCTGGGATATCCCAGCGCTGCTATCTTCCCCGGGATATCCCAGCGCTGCTATCTTCCCCGGGATATCCCAGCGCTGCTATCTTCCCCGGGATATCCCAGCGCTGCTATCTTCCCCGGGATATCCCAGCGCTGCTATCTTCCCCGGGATATCCCAGCGCTGCTATCTTCCCCGGGATATCCCAGCGCTGCTATCTTCCCCGGGATATCCCAACGCTGCTATCTTCCCTTGGATATCCCAGCGCTGCTATCTTCCCCGGGATATCCCAGCGCTGCTATCTTCCCCGGGATATCCCAGCGCTGCTACCTTCCCCGTGATATCCCAGCGCTGCTATCTTCCCTGGGATATCCCAGCGCTGCTATCTTCCCTGGGATATCCCAGCGCTGCTATCTTCCCCTGGATATCCCAGCGCTGCTCTCTTCCCCGGGATATCCCAGCGCTGCTATCTTCCCCGGGATATCCCAGCGCTGCTATCTTCCCCGGGATATCTGATCGCTGCTATCTTCCCCGGGATATCCCAGCGCTGCTATCTTCCCCGGGATATCTGATCGCTGCTATCTTCCCCGGGATATCCCAGCGCTGCTATCTTCCCCTGGATATCCCAGCGCTGCTATCTTCCCCGGGATATCTCAGCGCTGCTATCTTCCCCGGGATATCCCAGCGCTGTTATCTTCCCCTGGATATCCCAGCGCTGCTATCTTCCCCGGGATATCCCAGCGCTGCTATCTTCCCCGGGATATCCCAGCGCTGCTATCTTCCCCGGGATATCCCAGCGCTGCTATCTTCCCAGGGATATCCCAGCGCTGCTATCTTCCCCGGGATATCCCAGCGCTGCTATCTTCCCCGGGATATCCCAGCGCTGCTATCTTCCCCGGGATATCTCAGCGCTGCTATCTTCCCCGGGATATCCCAGCGCTGCTATCTTCCCCTGGATATCCCAGCGCTGCTATCTTCCCCGGGATATCCCAGCGCTGCTATCTTCCCCGGGATATCCCAGCGCTGCTATCTTCCCCGGGATATCCCAGCGCTGCTATCTTCCCCGGGATATCCCAGCGCTGCTATCTTCCCCGGGATATCCCAGCGCTGCTATCTTCCCCGCGATATCCCAGCGCTGCTATCTTCCCCGGGATATCCCAGCGCTGCTATCTTCCCCGGGATATCCCAGCGCTGCTATCTTCCCCGTGATATCTCAGCGCTGCTATCTTCCCCGGGATATCCCAGCGCTGCTATCTTCCCCGGGATATCCCAGCGCTGCTATCTTCCCCGTGATATCTCAGCGCTTCTATCTTCCCCGGGATATCTCAGCGCTGCTATCTTCCCCGGGATATCCCAGCGCTGCTATCTTCCCCGTGATATCTCAGCGCTGCTATCTTCCCCGGGATATCCCAGCGCTGCTATCTTCCCCGGGATATCCCAGCACTGCTATCTTCCCCGGGATATCCCAGCGCTGCTATCTTCCCCGGGATATCCCAGCGCTGCTATCTTCCCCGGGATATCTCAGTGCTGCTATCTTCCCCGGGATATCCCAGCGCTGCTATCTTCCCCGGGATATCCTAGCGCTGCTATCTTCCCCGGGATATCCCAGCGCTGCTATCTTCCCCGGGATATCCCAGCGCTGCTATCTTCCCCGGGATATCCCAGCGCTGCTATCTTCCCCGGGACATCTCAGCGCTGCTATCTTCCCCGGGATATCCCAGCGCTGCTATCTTCCCCGGGATATCCCAGCGCTGCTATCTTCCCCGGGATATCCCAGCGCTGCTATCTTCCCCGGGATATCCCAGCGCTGCTATCTTCCCCGGGATATCCCAGCGCTGCTCTCTTCCCCGGGATTTCCCAGCGCTGCTATCTTCCCCGGGATATCCCAGCGCTGCTATCTTCCCCGGGATATCCCAGCGCTGCTATCTTCCCCGGGATATCCCAGCGCTGCTATCTTCCCCGGGATATCTCAGCGCTTCAATCTTCCCCGGGATATCCCAGAGCTGCTCTCTTCCCCGGGATATCCCAGCGCTGCTATCTTCCCCTGGATATCCCAGAGCTGCTTTCTTCCCCGGGATATCCCAGCGCTGCTATCTTCCCCTGGAGATCCCAGCGCTGCTCCCTTCCCCTGGATATCCCAGCGCTGCTATCTTCCCCGGGATATCCCAGCGCTGCTATCTTCCCCGGGATATCCCAGCGCTTCTCTCTTCCCCGGGATATCCCAGCGCTGCTATCTTCCCCGGGATATCCCAGCGCTGCTATCTTCCCCGGGATATCCCAGCGCTGCTATCTTCCCCGGGATATCCCAGCGCTGCTATCTTCCCCGGGATATCCCAGCGCTGCTATCTTCCCCGGGATATCCCAGCGCTGCTATCTTCCCCGGGATATCCCAGCGCTGCTATCTTCCCCGGGATATCCCAGCGCTGCTATCTTCCCCGGGATATCTCAGCGCTGCTATCTTCCCCGGGATATCCCAGCTCTGCTATCTTCCCCGGGATATCTCAGCGCTGCTCTCTTCCCTGGGATATCCCAATGCTGCTATCTTCCCCGTGATATCCCAGCGCTGCTCTCTTCCCTGGGATATCTCAGCGCTGCTCTCTTCCCCGGGATATCCTAGCGCTGCTACCTTCCCCGGGATATCCCAGCGCTGCTATCTTCCCCGGGATATCTCAGCGCTGCTATCTTCCCCGGGATATCCCAGCGCTGCTCTCTTCCCTGGGATATCTCAGCGCTGCTCTCTTCCCCGGGATATCCCAGCGCTACTACCTTCCCCGGGATATCCCAGCGCTGCTATCTTCCCCGGGATATCTCAGCGCTGCAATCTTCCCAAAAGCCTCCCACCCGCTGAAAAATCTCCTGCGTGAGCAGGAGAGCATGAGCGTCAGCATGTCCCACGCCTTAGTATGTCAGCGCTGCCCAGCGCCGCTCCCTGCACCATGTCCCAGGCCTTAGTATGTCAGCGCTGCCCAGCGCCGCTCCCTGCACCACGTCCCACGCCTTAGTATGTTAGCGCTGCCCAGCGCCGCTCCCTGCACCATGTCCCAGGCCTTATTATGTCAGCGCTGCCCAGCGCCGCTCCCTGCACCGTGTCCCAGGCCTTAGTATGTCAGCGCTGCCCAGCGCCGCTCCCTGCACCGTGTCCCAGGCCTTAGTATGTCAGCGCTGCCCAGCGCCGCTCCCTGCACCATGTCCCAGGCCTTAGTATGTCAGCGCTGCCCAGCGCCGCTCCCTGCACCGTGTCCCAGGCCTTAGTATGTCAGCGCTGCCCAGCGCCGCTCCCTGCACCATGTCCCAGGCCTTAGTATGTTAGCGCTGCCCAGCGCCGCTCCCTGCACCACGTCCCAGGCCTTAGTATGTCAGCGCTGCCCAGCGCCGCTCCCTGCACCACGTCCCAGGCCTTAGTATGTCAGCGCTGCCCAGCGCCACTCCCTGCACCATGTCCCAGGCCTTAGTATGTCAGCGCTGCCCAGCGCCGCTCCCTGCACCACGTCCCAGGCCTTAGTATGTCAGCGCTGCCCAGCGCCGCTCCCTGCACCGTGTCCCAGGCCTTAGTATGTCAGCGCTGCCCAGCGCCGCTCCCTGCACCACGTCCCAGGCCTTAGCATGTCAGCGCTGCCCAGCGCCGCTCCCTGCACCATGTCCCAGGCCTTAGTATGTCAGCGCTGCCCAGCGCTGCTCCCTGCACCATGTCCCAGGCCTTAGTATGTTAGCGCTGCCCAGCGCCGCTCCCTGCACCACGTCCCAGGCCTTAGTATGTCAGCGCTGCCCAGCGCCGCTCCCTGCACCGTGTCCCAGGCCTTAGTATGTCAGCGCTGCCCAGCGCCGCTCCCTGCACCATGTCCCAGGCCTTAGTATGTCAGCGCTGCCCAGCGCCGCTCCCTGCACCATGTCCCAGGCCTTAGTATGTCAGCGCTGCCCAGCGCCGCTCCCTGCACCATGTCCCAGGCCTTAGTATGTCAGCGCTGCCCAGCGCCGCTCCCTGCTGTCCCAGGCCTTAGTATGTCAGCGCTGCCCAGCGCCGCTCCCTGCACCATGTCCCAGGCCTTAGTATGTCAGCGCTGCCCAGCGCCGCTCCCTGCACCATGTCCCAGGCCTTAGTATGTCAGCGCTGCCCAGCGCCGCTCCCTGCACCGTGTCCCAGGCCTTAGTATGTCAGCGCTGCCCAGCGCCGCTCCCTGCACCATGTCCCACGCCTTAGTATGTCAGCGCTGCCCAGCGCCGCTCCCTGCACCACGTCCCAGGCCTTAGTATGTCAGCGCTGCCCAGCGCCGCTCCCTGCACCACGTCCCAGGCCTTAGTATGTCAGCGCTGCCCAGCGCCGCTCCCTGCACCATGTCCCAGGCCTTAGTATGTCAGCGCTGCCCAGCGCCGCTCCCTGCACCATGTCCCAGGCCTTAGTATGTCAGCGCTGCCCAGCGCCGCTCCCTGCACCATGTCCCAGGCCTTAGTATGTCAGCGCTGCCCAGCGCCGCTCCCTGCACCATGTCCCAGGCCTTAGTATGTCAGCGCTGCCCAGCGCCGCTCCCTGCACCATGTCCCAGGCCTTAGTATGTCAGCGCTGCCCAGCGCCACTCCCTGCACCATGTCCCAGGCCTTAGTATGTCAGCGCTGCCCAGCGCCGCTCCCTGCACCATGTCCCAGGCCTTAGTATGTCAGCGCTGCCCAGCGCCGCTCCCTGCACCATGTCCCAGGCCTTAGTATGTCAGCGCTGCCCAGCGCCACACCCTGCACCGTGTCCCAGGCCTTAGTATGTCAGCGCTGCCCAGCGCCGCTCCCTGCACCGTGTCCCAGGCCTTAGTATGTCAGCGCTGCCCAGCGCTGCTCCCTGCACCATGTCCCAGGCCTTAGTATGTCAGCGCTGCCCAGCGCCGCTCCCTGCACCATGTCCCAGGCCTTAATATGTCAGCACTGCCCAGCGCTGCTCCCTGCACCACGTCCCAGGCCTTAGTATGTCAGCGCTGCCCAGCGCCGCTCCCTGCACCATGTCCCAGGCCTTAGTATGTCAGCGCTTCCCAGCGCTGCTCCCTGCACCATGTCCCAGGCCTTAATATGTCAGCACTGCCCAGCGCCGCTCCCTGCACCATGTCCCAGGCCTTAGTATGTCAGCGCTGCCCAGCGCTGCTCCCTGCACCATGTCCCAGGCCTTAGTATGTCAGCGCTGCCCAGCGCCGCTCCCTGCACCATGTCCCAGGCCTTAGTATGTTAGCGCTGCCCAGCGCCGCTCCCTGCACCATGTCCCAGGCCTTAGTATGTCAGCGCTGCCCAGCGCCGCTCCCTGCACCGTGTCCCAGGCCTTAGTACTGTATGTCAGCGCTGCCCAGCGCTGCTCCCTGCACCATGTCCCAGGCCTTAGTATGTCAGCGCTGCCCAGCGCCGCTCCCTGCACCATGTCCCAGGCCTTAGTATGTCAGCGCTGCCCAGCGCCGCTCCCTACACCATGTCCCAGGCCTTAGTATGTCAGCGCTGCCCAGCGCCGCTCCCTGCACCACGTCCCAGGCCTTAGTATGTCAGCGCTGCCCAGCGCTGCTCCCTGCACCATGTCCCAGGCCTAAATGGGGACGCTGCTAGATAAATAACCGTATCATATTTATTTTTAAAGTGATGTCAATTGTTTTATAAATACTTTTTTCATGTGTCCCAGTTATTACTTGTGACAATCTTGTCCCCCCGTCCCTACAGAATTACTATCAGGGTGAAACGTTTCTTTACAGTCAATTAAAATATACTTAACGAGCTCAAATAAGGCTATAGGCATTCAAACATCTCCAATCTAAATCAAGACATAGCAAGTATCAGATGCAGTTATTAAAAATGATCTACCACAATATTTAACTTCCTTATAATGAAGCAATCCAAGTTAATCAGCTGCTGTTTGGCTTATTGGAATTAATTGTATAGACATTGGCTCAATTTAGTCATTGAAGTAACTGAAATGTAAAGACAACTGTTGCGTGTACGCGTCACAGAGCTATTACCAGCCATTACTTGCCAAGAATGGAACAACCTCTGCACTGCGCTGTTTGCTAAAAGTTCAGGAACAATTATCTACTTTTTAAATTGAGTAACAGAATACAGATAATTTTTATGGGTTTGGTAAATATCTTAATTCACATTTTCCTACATGTGGTTTTTTTAATTCTACTCTTCATGCCATGTTTTATGAGTTTTAGTACTGTACTCTGAGCCTCCTTTGCAGGTGCAGCCCATCTCCCCAGCAGGGCAAGATCTTTGTAACACATTCCTGTTTGTGACAATTTGTTAAATAATACACTACGGAGGGAAGACCCCCGCTCAGCAAGACCATGTATATGAAGGGAAGAGGTCCACCTCTGGGTAGAAGGGTTAGATACAACTGAACACAGAAAAGTCAGCCCAGTTGTGTGCACTCAACCTCCCTACTGAATGCAAAATTGCATATTTCAAATTGCAGAGCCAGTACAACAAGCCTCGCACAGATGAGACCCGAATGGTCAAAACAGCTGTCTGTGAGTAGGTTGGCTGGCTTTGCATCAAAACCCACGCGGTGCTGAGCAGCTGTGTAAGGCTGGTTCTGCAGTGGCGGTGCATGCTACGCCGTGCGCGCGCACGGCAGTTATAGATGGCTGAGGTTAGCCAGCCCTTCTATACAAGAGCCGCGCGAGCGAACGGCAGGGAGCGGGAAGCCGACATACAGCGGCGAAGACGGGGAAAATAATCTTTTCACGCTGCTACCGGCGCTGAAAGTATGTATATGTGTGTGTGTGTGTGTGTGTGTGTATGTATGTGTGTATGTATTTGTGTGTTTGCACAAATTTAATAAATATTTTATTTTTACCAATGTTTTTTTTTTTTAATAAATAATAAATTACACACACATACACACACAAATACACACACAAATACACACATAAACACACACAAACACACAGTATCTTCACAGCTCACAGTATACTTACAAAAAGCATGCGGCACGTGCACGAGCCTTCGAACAGGCACGCGTGTGCGCACGGCCGCACACACTATATAACAGACTTAATGCAGCGAGCATAAGCTCGTAAGGGTTCCATGTAAAAATGGAGTTCAGGCAAAAGGTGACGCTGTGTGCTCATTCGCATGTCATTTCCCAGAATACCTTGCTGCAGTGGGATCACTGTATGCTGGGTGATAATGGTGAAAGGCAGGGTTGCAGACCTGTCTAAGACATTTTTTTTTGCTATATGCTATACGGTGGCGGTTTCTTGTTGCCTTTTTCACCCACCATAACTTATTTTGATATATCTATATATATATATTTGAAAACATTGTATGTCCCTGTGTCTAGGGGCAATCGCATTGGACCTTTGGCCCATCACTCCGCCTCAGGCCAATGAGAAGGCTCCCTTGGCCCACCCGCCGCCGTACACCTCTCATTGGCCGGTGTGGTCTAACAGTGACACACACACCAGCCGCCGCCACATCCCGCCCAGGTAAGTAACTAAACCGCCGCCTCACACCCCTGTGCCTACAGCCTCCCCTCCCAGCTCACAACCCTGTGCCTACAGCCCCAGCTCTGTTTTTGACCACCCCCAGCTCCATTTTTGACCACCCCAGCTCCGTTTTTGACCATCCCCAGCTCCGTTTTTGACCCCATCCAGCTCCGTTTTTGACCCCCCCAGCTCCGTTTTTGACCCCCCAAAACTCCGTTTTTAACCCCCCCCAGCTCCGTTTTTACCCCCCCAGCTCCGTTTTTGACCCCCAGCTCCGTTTTTGACCCCCCCCCGACACACACAGTGACAGACACACTGACACACACAGTAACAGACACACAGACACACTGACACACACAGTAACAGACACACAGACACACTGACACACACAGGGACAGACATAATGACACACACAGGGACAGACATAATGACACACACAGGGACAGACACACTGACACACACAGTGATAGACACACTGACACACACAGTGACACCCCCCCCTCTTGCCCCCCACCCCTGCCTTCCCTCCCTGCCCCTGCCTTCCCCCCACCTGCCCCGGCCTCCCCCCCCGCCCTGGCTTTCCCCCCCCCTCCTGCCCCTCCCGCCCCTGCCTTTCCCCCCCTCCCTCCCTGCCTTTCCCCCCCTCCCGCCCCTGCCTTTCCCCCATGCCTTTCCCCCCTCCCGCCCCTGCCTTTCACCCACCAGCCGCCCGTACTCCCGCCAGCCGCCCGTACTCCCGCCCCCTCCCGCCTCTGCCTTTCACCCACCCTCACTCCCGCCACCTCCTGCCTCTGCCTTTCAGCCACCTGCCGCCTCACACCCCTGAGCCCCACAGCCGCCGCCCCACAGCCGCCGCCCTCACTCAACAGACACCTGCC
The DNA here is from genome assembly GCF_040206685.1 of Ascaphus truei. Classification (NCBI taxonomy): domain Eukaryota; kingdom Metazoa; phylum Chordata; class Amphibia; order Anura; family Ascaphidae; genus Ascaphus; species Ascaphus truei. Next base: position 18,007,439 of record NC_134497.1, read on the forward strand.
GCCTCTCACCCACCCGCCACACTCGACACACACCCGCCGCCTCCCGCCCCTACGCACCGACATCACTGACTAGCCGCCGCACCCACTCACCACCCACCCGGCGCCTCCCGCCTCACACCCACCCACTGCACTCACACCCCTACGCACCGACATCGCTGACCAGCCGCCTCACACCCTAGCGGGACCCCCACCCACAGCTAGCACTCACTACCCACCTGCCACCCATTCTGAACACCCAGCCGACGCCTCACACCCGCTCACACCCTAGCGGGACACACACCTCACATTTTTACATCACTTATGTCACCAAAATATACATTGTACTGTAAACTGTATTGTACTGTGGTGTGTTTACAATAAACCATTTTTAAACAACATCGTATTACATTTTCTTCCATTTTTCTTTTCAACATTAATATACAACCTTTCCACTAAATAGTCATCCTATTGTTACCCTATTTATAAATAATACTACATATTATGGATTTACATCCCGGGCAACGCCGGGTCTCTCAGCTAGTATATATATATATACAGGGTTGTAGACCTAAATAGGTGAATCAACACTTGAACTGTAAAGTGCAGGTGGTTAGTGGAAGCATAGGAGCAGTCTCTCTGCTCACAATGACACCAAGTCGTCTGGAAATTGTCCCTCCAGTGGTGTTTATGTGGAATGAGCAGTAGAGGGTTGTAGCAATAAGCCAACTAGTTACCAAGCTAAGAGTACTGGTTAAGTACAGTTATAAGAAGTAAGATGATCATCTCTATGACCACTATTGGTAGTAATTGATGGATTAGTGTGGCCTCTCACTGCTAATGCTATACAGTAGGGCTCCACTACTCTGCGTTTCGCTTCTCTGTGATCTGCCAATACGGCGGTACCGAGAAGGGGGCCGCCATGTTTGCGCATGCGGGGACGGCTGAGGTCGCGCATGCGCAGAAGGGGGAGCGGCCGTGCTCGCTCATGTGCAGAAGGTGGGGGAGCGGCCGAGGTCGCGCATGCGCAGAAGGGGGGGAAGCGGCCGAGGTCGCGCATGCGCAGAAGGGGTAGGAAAGACGGAAAATCGCCGGTGGACAAGCACATGCTATGTTCTGCTTTTCAGCGATTTTCGCTTTCCGGCAGCGGCCTAGAATGAAACCCACCGTATGAGTGGGGCCCTACTGTATATATCTCATAATATCAGAGATAAAGTCCATAGGTATCAGTACCCTTTATTGGTATATTAATAGCTGATGATAATAGTGAGTTTGCCTCTCACTGTTACTGCTACAAAAATCTCAAAGTGCCAGAGATAAGTGAATAGGGATCAGTACCCTCTACCAGTTTAGCTCCTATGAAATCAACAAAGAACCAGAAGATGAAACAACCACTCATCTGCTAGCAACCTTGTATCAGTTTTAGTAGTCACTTTGTTGCACTGTACTGTACATAGGGTTGTTCCCTGCTAACAGCACAAACAAGCAGTAGCTAAATCCCCCTTTCACAGACTTGCACTCTGCAGGGAACCGCTGGCGAGTCAGGAACACCTCCGTTGGAAAGCTATTCCACGGATCAACCACCCTTTGCGTGAAGAAGTACGTCCTCGTGTATATATCACGGCTACGGAGATGGAGTTCTGTAGGCTACATCCAAAATTCCTTATCAATTCAGTAAGAGGTCAATAAAACTCTTCCAAATGCCAAATAGTTTGTACTATTCCTAATACTCATGAGTACATCCCGGCGATAACATTACAGAATTCCTCGGGGGGGAACACGTGCTCCAAGCAGCATTTCTTCCACTAGCTTGGCACATTGTGACCTGACCCATTGGGGTCCTAATGATGTTAAAGAAGGGATCGCCCACATTTACCCACCCGTGAGTGGCGTGCAATGAGGTCTTTTTGCAGCATAGAAAACAAATGTTCATTACGTTATCCATTTGGGGGGTTACAAAATTCTTACGGTATTTTGAGTTTCATTTCTAAACATATATATTCCCAGGCTGGTATACATGGTCGTCACCATCATTTACATTTAACAACAGAAATTGAAAACCACCCAGAGTATCTGCACCAAAGTGGTTACATAATGGTTTACTCCAGCCCCCACCCACTCTCGTTACCGTTTCTGTGCCCGGAATGAGAGTACCCCAAGATATGGTAAACAAGAGAGTTGGCTCAGAAACCGTTCCCTAATTAAGTGTTCCAACCACTATTTGTATTGGACTATGCACAGATTGGTTGACAGCCCAGGAAATGTGGGACTCACTTGACATTTGAGGACATTTCCTTGATCGAGTCTATGTGTTAAGTATATAAGGACTGATCGGTTTGTATCAGTCTATCCAAAGCCAGCCAGAAGAATCCTACAGTACAGTCAGAGTTCTCTGTCAGCTGAGGTAAGAACTTGCTGTGTTGTTGACGTCAGCTCTATACAACGAAGACCAATTTTCAATGTACCAACTATTCATTTCCCTCGATCCCCAGACTTTACTCGGGCATGAGTTATACGTATGTTGTTGTGTTTGTGGGTTTCTGCACATTGTTGTTCCCCACCTCTCAGTCTTTAATGGTGTTGTATGCAGGTATCAGAAGCCAAGATGTTGAATCTGTGGATCCTGGTGAATCTTGGGTTCCTGGCATGTATGGCCCAACCATCATACATACCGTACTGTTCATCACCAGACCTATTGGTTCCACGTAAGTACAAAGTTCTCTTTCCAGGATAGATTTTCAGTGTCCTTCTTGTGGCTTCTCTTTCTTCATCGTGTTACTTTAAAGCTAACAAAGGCTCTCAAGTGTTAAACAATGATCCGATCCTTCCAGTGTGGCCGTTACCTGTATAATAAAGACACTCACTTCTACACAGGTCCAAAAGTGAAGGAAACACAGTATCTGGTATATTTAGGAAAGCTAGCCACATTGCATTATCCAGCCTTATGTACTTCTCTGAGCACAACTTACGCAGACGGTTTCTAGAGATTTTTGTACCAACGCTAGTTTTTTCCAAGACTGTGTGTACCTGTAGTCAGGCTAAAAGCAGAACTGGGAGTACGTAACTCCTGAGGTAGCAGTGAGGCCCATAGATATGCCTTCCTGGTAGCTGCAGCACTCATCTCAATAACTTTCCTCATTTTCAGCTATAACAGTGGGAATTAACAAATACAAAAGTTCAATCGGACCCCAGAAGGGAGACGCCCTAAGTGTCGGTGCGATTACCAAGTAAGTTGACCAGTCCCTTCTCGGTTAATGTAATAATGTTAACACGTTGATCGGTGGATGTTATCTGAGTGTTACAGTACATTTTACTGTGCAAAAAAAAAAACACAGCAGAAAAGTAATCTCATTGTTTTTCCTGCTATAAATCTCTTTTTCACTAGTTTTCCTCCAATTTTGGAGGTGGGAGAAGTTTGTAAGGAAACCGCCCCCCCTTCCCCCCCGTACACCATGCTGGTATAATCCCATCACTAAATTGCCACCACTCATTTGTTAGGATATATCCATCTTTCCAGCTCGGGTTCACGTGGTTCAGATACCCACAGCAGGGCCGGTGCAGTTTATTCTCTAAATGGTGTGACAATAATAAGACATTAGGAAGGGTTGTCCTAGTTCCATGGACGCCCTGAAAAGAAGCTGCAGATATTGTATCCACTATTTTATTTTAACAATCACTCCAGAAGGAGGAGTGGTCCAGTGGTACCGTGACCTGGAAGGGGGGGAGAAACGGGGGGTGGGGGGTGAAGCTGTGTGTCTTTAACAGTAAAAAAAACCATCATTGTCTTTAGAAAATTAGTTACATAGTTACATATGTGATTACATAGTTACATAGTAAGTTCCATAGGTAGTTAGTTCCATATTTACATCGTTACATAGTAGTTGAGGTTGAATAAAAGACTTTTGTCCATCAAGTTCACCCTATACTGTAAAATATTACAATATTGAATGTTCAGTCCCAATTTGAAAAGACGTTTGTCCCAATGGAGCATGTAAATGTTGAACCTACATGAGTGCCGTGTATACCTGAGAATGGCATATAACGGATATGCTCAGTGTAGCCAATTTATAAAGAAACGCTGCAGTTCTAAGATACTTTTTAACGGAACCACAAGAGGGTTGTATAGACAGTGTGTACTGATTGCAAAACCTCGCAGGTCTCTTCGTGGGTTTAGAAACTAAAAAGTGAAATAAAAAGATAGTTACTAGCCAGGAATACACGTTAAAAGGCTCTATATGAATAAAGCATGGTATAGATTCAGCAAATACCTGTCAGTGAGGTCTGTACCGTTCCATATAAAAATGGGTGTTTGAAAAAGATGTGATTCTAAATTTAATGAGGTTCCGAAAACCCAACAAGTCAGGTTTTCAAGATATCCCAGAGTTCAGTACAGGTGGTTCAGATAGTACATTGAGCCACCTGTGCGGAAGCAGGGACCGATTTAGCCACCTGTGCTGAAGCAGGGATATCATGAAAACCTGCCCTGTTGACAGGGCTTGAGGACTGGAGTTGAGCCCCCCCCAAGTTACACATTAAATGATGATAATCCTGATCAGGGCACTTTTGCAGTTTGATAAATACCCCCCGAGGCACTTTAGCAGTGTTGTGTCCCCAATGTTAGCAGTATCTCGGCTACTGGCTCAATGCACTTTTTATAAAACGTTCAGATAAATCCCCCTCCGTGATCGCTATCGAACTCTCTGGTCACAGAAACGCTGCGCATGCAACAGCCACGTGGCGTTTCTTGTATAGGGCTGACACTGTACACAGCGCTGTACATAGAATTCTGCAGGCACAAGGCGTCACTTCCCCGCACAGCTTACAATCTATGTTTGGCGCCTGAGGCACAGGGAGATACAGTGACTCACCCAAGGAGACCTTACTCACTGAGCCGTGTCATTTAATGTGCCAGCTCCATAAGACACGGCTCACCTTATTGCAAATTGATCCGTTCCCCTCCTATTAACTCTTTGGCAGCGAGGAGCTTGCAATGCTGTAGCAGTGAACAGGTTAATGTATCTTGGGTTATTTCAACATTTAGCAACTTGAAAGAAGCTTTATCTACCTAGGACTGGCCACGTGATCTCTCCCCCGCCACCCTCCTCAACCCAGCCCCAATCGCCCCAATAAACGTTACTTCCTTGACTATTAAAATGTTATTAGCTCAGCGGGCCATAAGCATAAATAAATGCATTTAGAAATAAGGGGATAATACCCGTGTTTCTAGTGCTACTTCCTATGTTTTATGATGAAACGTTATATTAAAATACCATGTTAGTGTCTATTTAATGAGATCCTCCCACAGAGCGCAAGAACCTCGGAAGGGAGACGGGTTCCGTGTCTCCTGTTCCCATGTTGTAAATAAACAGACAATTCATGTTTAGGGCGTCCACTTTCAGACCCTACAGGAAAAGAAAACCATTGAACTGATTATACAAATAACATTACACTCAATTCTAATTTGACTAACGACTTTGCGTTTCCCAGAATGATACCGTGTAATAATCTCTTTCATTTATCAGCATTGTTACCAAAACGGTCAACATAAAAACATTGACTATAACCCCCAAGCCCGGAGTCGCCCTCGACTTTGAAATTGAACTGGAAGTATATCTGGCATGTGATCAGTAAGTACATGTTCCAAACTGGGATGGGATCAGTATGTACATGTTCCAAACTGGGATGGGATCAGTAAGTACATGTTCCAAACTGGGATGGGATCAGTATGTACATGTTCCAAACTGGGATGGGATCAGTAAGTACATGTTCCAAACTGGAATGGGATCAGTAAGTACATGTTACAAACTGGGATGGGATCAGTATGTACATGTTACAACCTGGAATGGGATCAGTAAGTACATGTTCCAAACTGGAATGGGATCAGTAAGTACATGTTACAAACTGGGATGGGATCAGTATGTACATGTTACAAACTGGGATGGGATCAATAGTACATGTTCCAAACTGGGATGGGATCAGTAAATACATGTTCCAAACTGGGATGGGATCAGTATGTACATGTTCCAAACTGGGATGGGATCAGTAAGTACATGTTCCAAACTGGGATGGGATCAGTAAGGGCATGCTCCAAACTGGGATGGGATCAGTAAGGGCATGCTCCAAACTGGGATGGGATCAGTAAGGGCATGCTCCAAACTGGGATGGGACCAGTAAGGGCATGCTCCAAACTGGGATGGGATCAGTAAGGGCATGCTCCAAACTGGGATGGGATCAGTAAGTACATGTTCCAAACTGGGATGGGATCAGTAAGGGCATGCTCCAAACTGGGATGGGATCAGTAAGGGCATGCTCCAAACTGGGATGGGATCAGTAAGGGCATGCTCCAAACTGGGATGGGACCAGTAAGGGCATGCTCCAAACTGGGATGTTTTTTGATCTTTTTCTAAATGTTTCTGGATTATAAATCATTGTTCTGTAGCGAAACAGCTTTTCAGAAACACAGCGTAACAAGCTCACCATGTCACTCATAAATATGTATATTTGTGTCAATACATTCCAAGGTGTTAAAACACACAAAAATTGGTCATAAATTCCTTCTCAGAAGTACATCTTTTATCTGATGTAATATACATAAAAATGGGATTTATAGATGCACTACAGGCATACCCCGCATTAACGTACGCAATGGGACCGGAGCATGTATGTAAAGCGAAAATGTACTTAAAGTGAAGCACTACCTTTTCCACTTATCGATGCACGTACTGTACTGCAATCGTTATATACTTGCATAACTGATGTAAATAACGCATTTGTAACGGGCTCTATAGTCTCCCCGCTTGTGCACAGCTTCGGTACAGGTAGGGAGCCGGTATTGCTGTTCAGGACGTGCTGACAGGCGCATGCGTGAGCTGCTGTTTGCCTATTGGGCGATATGTCCTTACTCGCGAGTGTACTTAAAGTGAGTGTACTTAAAGTGAGTGTCCTTAAACCGGGGTATGCCTGTACGCATGTTCTTGTCATAGCTGCCCACTGTGTGGTAGGAATCAACCGCAGACTATAGAAAAGCCCCATTATATGAATGCTGACCCCACTACAAAACTTCTGTGAACTTTACCCTTTATCTGGGAAGAATTGACTATGGACTATACTTCCTTCTTCATTGTGTAAGAAATGTATATTTACAAATCTCCACCGGCCATGGTTGGATGATAAGAGTTTAACAGGTTTACAGTACCCTTTAGTCCATAGTCAATTCTCCCCAGATCATTCAGCCTGATAAACCTGAAATAGGTTATTCTATAGGTCTCAAAAGGAATAGCCCACAAATGACTGTACCCTATTGCTCCTACATGAGACCATGTTCAGGGAGATGCAGTGCCCAATTTCATTTGGTTTAGGTAGTTGGATTTGGATATCACTGTATGGCAGGATTTGAAAGAAAATACAATATATTAGGTAATCCCCGGTCAGAGCTGCTAAACCTTTGCAGCATTTCAGTGCTATTGTGACCACGTGTGAAGTCTCAAAAGGGCAGCAAGGCAATTAGGGGTAATGATGTCATGTATTTATTATCATTATACATCCGCCATTTGTATTTTCACCTAGAGTTCCAGATATTAAGGTAACAGTGGAAGTCCAAGAAGCTATCAAAGTGGGAACAAAAACTGGCTGCCTTATTCTGATCATGGAGAACCCGGACGACATTGCCGTTACAATTACGATATCGGGTCTGTAAGTACTTTTCTCACCAAACACTCACCTACCAAACCATTCATGTCCAAGTTTTAGGCAGAGATGAACTGAATAGTCAGACACTAAACAGGAAAGACAGGGAAAATGAAACCAACGGGAACGATGCTGACGACTGACACAAATTAAGGCACACATGGTGAACAAAGAAAAATACACAAGATTATATCCCTAAAGGGAGACTGTATTTTGAACAGATCCCACAGAAGAAGATTTGCTTTTGTAACATATTTATCTGTAAAAACTATTAATAAGTAACACATTCTTCCCATGACACTTAGCTCCTCTTATAGATTAAACATTTCAATTTTGGAAGGGCTTGTAGTACTCCGTGGAACAAGCATTCCTTGGTATGTATAATATATGTATATTTCCCTCTGTTAGTGGACTTCTTGACCCGTTAGCTGGCGAGCTGACGACACTACTCAACGGCGTCTTCCAAAACACGGTAAGTTTTAATTCCGAGAACTTGCAAGCACCTAGTAATTACATCTTCCCAGACACGTGTATATGTGCAGGGGCTGCCGCACCACAAGAGTGCCTGTTCAGTGGGTCATTTCCTGTTTCAATCAGACTTCAGATTTCTTGTCACGCGCTAAAATCAATTCCGTGTAATGATTGTAACATGGTTTTTTTTATAATTGCAAGCGCCTGTGCGTGTGTATTGTTGTAACATGATTGCACAAAGACACCACACACACAGGAATATAACAACACCTTCTCCTATGTGGTGACATATCTGGAGTACAGAAGGGCGATTTTATTTTTGCGGATCAGACATTTCCTTTGCGATTTTTGTATTATTTTTTTTTACACCGGTGATCCATCCGCGGATCCTGCAATCCTTCGGGTTGGATTCCTAAAATCCGCCAGCGGATTGCGGAATCCCGCAGATGGATCGTGGCAATCCGCCAGCGTGTTGTATCCGAATGGTGGTTTTGGGTTCGGATTGTGAATGGCAAACTCGGGGGGGAAAACAGGTTCACCTAAATCTAGTCTGGACATACAATTCTCCGCTGTGAATGGTGTTTTATTAAACGTTCCTGTTACCAGCCCGGGCGCGCGTCATTATAATGGAACATGTGCCATGGCGTTTGTTTTTCTGTTGCAGATTTACGGCGTCCTGCAGCAGGTGGTCACCGCCGTCAACGTGAATTTGGCAGCAATTCTAGGTACAAATCATTGCCTATATACAAATGCTTAAGGACTAACGTGACGTGTTTAAATGGTTACATCTGTGTGACTGCCACGTCATAACCGGACACCAAGACGTATTTTTAACATGTTAAAGTTGGTTTGTAAAGATGGAGGGGCTTGGGGTCGGTGCGGTGTCTTTTGTTCTTAAGATATTCCTGTGTCCGGCAAACTCTGCAGAGGCGCCAGGATAATGACAGAGTGGTGGTTTCAAAGAGATTGAAACACTTGGTTGACAAACAATTCCAAATTATGCTTCATTTCCACAGAAATAAAAGCAGCAGCATCTTTGCTATAAGCACCGCTACATTTGTTGAAGGAAAACAATTAGATTGTTCTGTATGAAATGTTGTTTCTGGGTCAGAACCAGGGATTCAAAGTGCATTTCAGGGATAACACCTAAATCACACAACCTCAATCTCTCATGCGGGAGTTGGGCTGGAGTTGTAATATTTTGAGAACTAGCTGTACCCGGTGTAACATACGCCGATCTAGCAGATCTTAAAGCTTATTAATGAAACATTACTCTTTGTTTTCATCCCTCCCTGTAATGCCTTGCTGTCTCTTGTCCTCTCTTCCCCACCTTACTCTCTTCTCCATCATACCCTTCTCCTCTCTGTACTTCCTCCTCCCCTCTTTCCACTCTCTGTCTTACTATGTCTGCTCCTGTCTGTGCACACTACACTCCCTCCTCGCCTACTTATCCCATCCTCTCCTTGCTGTCTTTTTGTCTCCTCCTCTCCCTGCTGTCTCTCATTTTCCTCCTCCTACTCACCTCACTGTCTCTCCTCTCTGTGCACTCCCTCTTGTCCCATGTGCCCACTACGCTCCATTCCCTCTCCTCTTCATCCATCAGTCTCCACCTCTCCTTGCTGTCTCTCTATGTCTACTCTCCTTGATGTCTCTCCTCTCTCTTTACACTCCCTCCTGCCGTATGTGCACAATGCTCTTAATTCCCTATATGTCATCCCTCCATTTCCTCCCCTCCATGCAGTCTAATCTCCTCTCCACACCTTGCTATCTCTCTCCATCTCCTGCTGTCTCTCTGTCTCCTCTCCTTGCTGTCTCTCCTTCTCCCTCTCCTCTGCCCCTACTTGCTGTCTGTCTTCATCCTCTCCTTGCTGTCTCTCCTCCTCTCCTTGCTGTCTTTCTTCCCCTCCTTGCTGTCTCTCCTCCTCCTCTCCTTGCTGCCTCTCCTCTCCTTGCTGTCTTTCTTCTCCTCTCCTTGCTGTCTCTCCTCCTCCCCTCCTTGCTGTCTGTCTCCTCCTCTCCTTGCTGTCTCTCCTGCTCCTCTCCTTGCTGTCTCTCCTCCTCTCCTTGCTGTCTCTCCTCCTCTCCTTGCTGTCTTTCTTCCCCTCCTTGCTGTCTCTCCTCCTCCTCTCCTTGCTGCCTCTCCTCTCCTTGCTGTCTGTCTTCTCCTCTCCTTGCTGTCTCTCCTCCTCCCCTCCTTGCTGTCTGTCTCCTCCTCTCCTTGCTGTCTCTCCTCCCCTCCTTGCTGTCTCTCCCCCTCCTCTCCTTGCTGCCTCTCCTCTCCTTGCTGTCTGCCTTCTCCTCTCATTGCTGTCTCTCCTCCTCCCCTCCTTGCTGTCTGTCTCCTCCTCTCCTTGCTGTCTCTCCTGCTCCTCTCCTTGCTGTCTCTCCTCCTCTCCTTGCTGTCTCTCCTCCTCTCCTTGCTGTCTTCCTCCCCTCCTTGCTGTCTCTCCTCCTCCTCTCCTTGCTGCCTCTCCTCTCCTTGCTGTCTGTCTTCTCCTCTCCTTGCTGTCTCTCCTCCTCCCCTCCTTGCTGTCTGTCTCCTCCTCTCCTTGCTGTCTCTCCTGCTCCTCTGCTTGCTGTCTCTCCTCCTCTCCTTGCTGTCTCTCCTCCTCTCCTTGCTGTCTTTCCTCCTCTCCTTGCTGTCTCTCCTCCTCCTCTCCTTGCTACCTCTCCTCTCCTTGCTGTCTGTCTTCTCCTCTCCTTGCTGTCTCTCCTCCTCCCCTCCTTGCTGTCTGTCTCCTCCTCTCCTTGCTGTCTCTCCTGCTCCTCTCTTTGCTGTCTCTCCTCCTCTCCTTGCTGTCTCTCCTCCTCTCCTTGCTGTCTCTCCTCCTCTCCTTGCTGTCTTTCCTCCCCTCCTTGCTGTATTTCCCCCCCTCCTTGCTGTCTATCCTCCTCTCCTTGCTGTCTTTCCTCCCCTCCTTGCTGTCTCTTCTCCTCTCCTTGCTGTCTCTCCTCCTCTCCTTGCTGTCTTTCCTCCCCTCCTTGCTGTCTCTTCTCCTCTCCTTGCTGTCTCTCCTCTCCTTGCTGTCTCTCCTCTCCTTGCTGTCTCTCCTCCCCTCCTTGCTGTCTTTCCTCCCCTCCTTCCTCCCCTCCTCGAGGAGGCATTCTGGTTGCTGCAGACATCCTTAGCTTATTGTTACATTGTTGCTTAGCAACCCTGTAACAGCTGAACCTTTGTATGGAAACACACCTAAGGCCAAGTCCCCGCTAGCGCTGAGCGGGCGGCGCTTGCGTCGGGGACTTGCATATATAAATATATGTAAGTCCCCGCTCACGCGGCGCGCGCAGCACTCGTGCGCGGGCACACATGCTCACATGCGCTTAGGTAAACAAAAACCTATACTTACCCGCGCGCTCAACTACCCGCAATGCCCCCCCCCCAACCCCCGCGTACAAGCAGGACACCCGGCACTCATGCTTGGAGCACTCTCCAAACATGAGCGCGCTCAGCGCTAGCGGGACTCAGCCTAAGCTATATATATAACACACACACATAGATACTCCTCAAAGTCTGAACCTACTGTAAACTGAACCAGGGCACAAGCCCCAAAAAAGCTGGAGAACACACGCATGGCCGCACCGCACACGTCACCCCTCGCCCACACGGACATCTTCATGCTCTCACACCCGTCGCTCAATCTGTTCAGGTGCACCTCTTCTTAACTTGCCGACTCTCTCTTACTTTGCAGTGAATCTCCCTATCGGTGAAAATGGCCTGATCAGTTACTCTGTCCTGTCGGTGGACCTGACGACGACCATTAATTTAGTACTAGAGGTAAGTTTGTTACGTGTCCTTGCTTCAACCAGAAATGGGTTATTTTCCGGTCCCTAATTGGGAAGCAGTGCCACGTTACCATTGTTTATCTTTCTTTCTCCGTTACACCCGTTTCAGGGTATGAGTTAGTGGCTTGCCCCGAGAGACTTCACGGCTCTCCATGTTTGGTGTGAGGGAAGAATTGGCACCCTTGCCTAGCAGGCAGCAGTACCAGTTTCTAATTTTACTACACATGGGTCTCTTTATTACAGACAGTGGAGAAAATGTGCGGAAATGTAGCGTCGTCACACTGCGCCATTTTGTGCTCCCGCATGGTAACAAAGTTTAACCAAGTAGACTAATAGCCAGAGGTTTACTCCACATCAGACCTAGCGGGAGACGTGGCACACAGAGATGGAGATTGATGTCCACCCTTCTTTATATGACTTAGTGCCGGGGTTCTCAAGACTGCCCGCCCCTAATGGTTGGGTTTTCAGGATATCCCTGCTTCAGCACAGGGGGCTCAATCAGTGGCTCAGTCGAAGACTGTGTTGAAGCACAGATATCCCTAACACCTGGCCTGTTGGTGGCCCTTGAGAACGAGAGTGGGGCACCCCTGCCTTAGATCGGTCCCCTCACCGACTCCCCAAATGGCAAAGTTGAGTAGAGCAGCTTGACCGGTTGGCACAGAGAGGTGACCACGCCTCTCCCTGCATCCGTGGAAGCGAGAGCCCGTTTGGTGGTCTGCGTCCTGCCGCCAGCATGCGAGATGACGCAACCCCAACGGTGCCAGCCTTTCTTCCCAGGGAGCACCTCTACATCTGGCAAGAATGGGAGGAAACACTGGGGGGGGGGGGGTGCAAGATGGGTGGGGGTGCAGGACTTATAACAGCTTGAAGGGGCGAGGGTGCTGGTCATGGCAGTAGAGCTGCACCTCAAATTCTGATGTATGCAAGGGGATAACGGGGAAGGGCAGGGTGGCAGACCTGGCTGAGGCGTGTGAAGGTCTGCTTGAGTCTGCGTATGTCTGTGTGTGTGTGTGTGTCTGAATCTGAGTGTGTCTGCGTGTCTGTTTCTGTGTGTGTGTGTGTGTGTGTGTGTGTGTGTGTGTGTGTGTGTGTGTGTGTGTGTGTGTGTGTGTGTGTGTGTGTGTGTGTCTGTGTGTCTGTGTGTCTGTGTGTCTGCAGCTGCTGAGTAATGGTTTCATTTGTAAAAGACAGATTTCACAATGTTCAAAAAGATCATTTTTTGTGCTTTTATATATTTTCTAGCTTGTTCTCACAGTAGCAGGAACCGTTCGGGACACAAGTTGCCCCAAAATACCATCTCTACCACTGAATGTCGGACAGCTGTTGAATTATGGAGTTACTGATTGCCTTTTAAATTCTGTTCTTAAAATAGTAAAGATTCCAACATCAATAGTAAGTAATAAAGTCTGTGTTATACGTGCGCCCACTGACAATTACTCGTTACCAGCAATCTAAGGCCCATATTCACTAAACAGTGCTAAGTTTCAGCATCCATTCATACCCTATGTTGGGTCTGTGCCTACGTGAATAACCTTCAATGTTATGAATAACTTTCCTTTTGCGTGTGCTGCTTTTATATAAAACTAAAAGGTTAAACTCCCCAACAATTTAACTGCAAAATGTGTTTGTTATCTGGGATGTGTATGCGCGCTTTGTACTGATGGCTACTGCATGGTGAAACGCGTGTGCACACTTTGTACTGACAGCTGCTGCATGGTGAAATGCGTGTGCACGTTTTGTACTAAAGGCTACTGCATGGTGAAACGCATGTAGACACTTCGTACTGTGACCGCTCTCCTTCATTGTGAAACGCGTTTGCACGCTTTGTACTGTGACCACTCCATTGTGAAATGCGTGTGTAAGCTTTGTACTGTGACGGCTCTCCTTCATGGTGAAAAGCGTGTGCGCGCTTTGTACTGTGACCACTCTCCTTCATGGTGAAACGCGTGTGCACTTGTTAAAAAATGTACGAGAACCCGCACAACCTGCACTCGTACACTTCTCTGCTGTGCAATCGTTTGAGTGTAAAATGTGTTTATTCAAAAGCAGCAAAAAAAATCAGAAAAACTGGAATTTACCACATTTCAGACATCTGTCGATTCTCTTCTCTGCTTATCTTGCTGCATACAGTTCTAGATTCGGGGTTGTCTTACATTCTCTTCTCTGCTTATCTTGTTGCATTCAGTTCTAGATTTGGGGTTCTCTTAGATTCTCCTCTCTGCTTATCTTGCTGCATTCAGTTCTAGATTAGGGGTTATTTTACTTTCTCCTCTCTGCTTATCTTGCTACGTTCAGTTCTAGATTCAGAGTTCTCTTAGATTCCCTTCTCTGCTTATCTTGCTGCATTAAGTTCTTGATGGGAGGTTCTCTTAGATTCTCTTCTCTGCTTATCTTGCTGCATTCAGTTCTAGATTTGGGTTCTCTTACATTCTCCTCTCTGATTATATTGCTGTATTCAGTTCTAGATTCGGGGTTCTCTTAGATTCTCTTCTCTGCTTATCTTGCTGCATTCAGTTCTAGATTTGGGATTCTTTTGCACATTGGCAGAGCGAGTTTCTTGTTCCTCATGCTTTGAAAAATGTTCCAAAATGGCATCAATTTGACGGCCGCACAAACCGGGAGAGTTCCCCATGAGTGGGACGGGATATCACGTGCCAGTTGGAGAATATCACGGTGCCCGTTAATGTTGTTACTACCGGGTAATGATTTCTTGTTGCTTTCCCCACAGCTCGACCTATCCACACTCAAACTCATAGAAATTTTCCCTGGGGTAAGTGAATTTTATTAAACATTCTATGACTCGGGATGTGCTAAGCAGCAATGGCGTGTATCACACACTAACGCAGCGTTAACAGCCACAATGCCGAGTATAACGCAGCGTTAACAGCCACAATGCAGAGTATCACACACCAATGCAGCGTTAACAGTCACAATGCAGAGTATCACACACTAGCACAGTGTTGACTGTCATTATGCAGAGTATCACACACCAATGCATCGTCAACAGTCACAATGCAGAGTATCACACACCAACGCAGTCACGCAGTCACAATGCCGAGTATCACACACCAACACAGCGGTGACAGTCATTATGCAGAGTATCACACACCAACGCAGCGTTAACAGTCACAATGCAGAGTATCACACACCAACGCAGCGTTAACAGTCACAATGCAGAGTATCACACACCAACGCAGTGTTAACAGTCACAATGCCGAGTATCACACACCAACGCAGCGCTAACAGTCACAATGCAGAGTATCACACACCAACGCGACAATATTCCAAAATATTTAATTGGCCCATTTCAATGGAAAAGAATCTTCCCAAGTATGTTTTGTCGGTCTAAGGCAGTTGTGGTGGCTAACTTCCTTTTTTAAGGGCCACCAACAGGTCAGGTTATCAGGATATCCCTGCATCAGCACAGGTGGGTCAATCAGCGGCTCAGTCTTCGATATATATCAGGAATATCCTGAAAACCTGACCTGTTGGTGGCCCTAGAAGCCTGGAGTTGCCCCCTTTGTCTATGGGCGAAGCTTCTGACTTTGTAAAGCGCATCACAAGATCTGAGAATTTTGACAAAGTCCGTCATTAAATCAATGTCATTTTTAACCGACTGAGCCACCTGTGCTGACGCTGGGATAGCCTGAAAACCTGACCTGTTGGGGGAAGGGGGAGGGGCGGCAAAAGAAATACCAGTTCAACATCCTTCGATTTTTTTTCCGCTCAGGGAGCATTTGTGTTAGTGTCAGGATATCCAAATGGCCGCCCCTTTTCTTTAGCGACAGTTGAATGAAAGGTCACAATATTGTGCCCAATCTGTATATTTTAGGTGATTTAATAATATTATTATTATTATATTATACAGAGCTTATAAGAAATGCCGGCATGACCTCAGGACGATTCACGTTTCTGTGTCTGTTTTCCGTAGTTACTCGATGTTGCTGTAGGAGACGTCCTGAAGGTGGAAATTAACGCCAAAAATCCTGTGATAAAAACAATAGCTGGATCAGCGTCAGTGACCATTACCTTGAACGTGGTCATAAGCAGCGAATCCGACACGTTGATTGAATTAGATGTTGTAAGTATAAAAACGGGCTGCGGGGTACCGGGGACCCGGACAATATGGTTACGCGAGGAAGGGGAGGGGGGTTGAAGTTGGAATTTCTGCGGCTGGGATCGACCCCAGAGGTTTGGATGAGGGCCAAACGTGTCCGTTCCACCACGGGGCACAGGACACCAGGTGTGACTCTGCCCGGCCTGAAAAACATTGATTCCATCACATCCACGGCTGCGCCGATCCACGTCTTCTGGTTGTATCATTAGAGGGCCCCTAAGACACGACGATTCAGTTGGGGGTCTCTTGCCACAGACGGCATGATGGGTTTTCATCTCAGGAAAACGTTAACAAACCCCCCCCCCCCAAAAAAAAAAAGAAATACTATTAACTTTATTTGGTTTATTGTAGACCGTGGATTTAGTTGCGACCCATAACATCATTGGAGGCAACTTGGAACTTGAGCTGTGTCTAAACAGGTAATATAATTTATAGGAATATTGGGAATATGTAGATAAGAGAACCTGGGTATACTTTATTAATAGGAGAAACAAAAATGTTACCCATAAAACAGCACAGGTCACAGATGGATACTTACAGCTGCTAGGAAGCAGAAAGTAGCAATGCCTCCTACTCTGTTATACTACTCATTGGCTTTTTCGAAGACCAAGCTACATTCAGTTCCGGGGGTTTCCCCTCCTCCCTCCTCCTCCTCCCCCCCCTCCATTAATCCCCCACTCCCCCCTAATCCCCCCTACCAACCCCTCTCAGTTCCCGAGATAATTACCTGTGAAGTTCCCGGCCAAATATGGGGCACACAGGAAGTGGCCACATCCTCAGTTACAGCTTCCTATTGGTCAGTCATTTCAATCCCTTTAAAAAAGATGTCTTTCCAGCCAATGGGCTCTAAAGTGGTCTTATAGAATAGCATAGCTTAGTCACTATGGGCAACAATGTGCTCAGTGCTAGAGGTGAGAGTTACTGTATGCCTTCACAAAAATGTATTTATTCTAGTAACTATTTACATGTTAAATTATTATTTGTAGTGAAATTGAAGTTGAAATAACTGTGGTCACCACACACCAACAGTGCGGCTGCGCAGTAAGTATTCACACTGTAAATACACACGACTGTAACTCTGTGACATTATATGCCACTGAACTCCGTGACAGTGTAAATACATGCCAGTGTAACTCTGTGACATTATACGGCCACTGAACTCCGTGACAGTGTAAATACACGCCAGTATAACTCTGTGACAGTGTAAATACACGCTAGTATAACTCTGTGACAGTGTAAATACACGCCAGTGTAACTCTGTTTCAGCTTAAATACACGCCAGTATAACTCTGTGACAGTGTAAATACACGCCAGTATAACTCTGTGACAGTGTAAATACACGCCAGTATAACTCCGTGACAGTGTAAATACACGCCAGTATAACTCTGTGACAGTGTAAATACACGCCAGTATAACTCTGTGACAGTGTAAATACACGCCAGTGTAACTCTGTTTCAGCTTAAATACACGCCAGTATAACTCTGTGACAGTGTAAATACATGCCAGTGTAACTCTGTGACAGTGTAAATACACGCCAGTGTAACTCTGTGACAGTGTAAATACACGCCACTGAACTCCGTGACAGTGTAAATACACGCCAGTGTAACTCTGTGACAGTGTAAATACACGCCAGTGTAACTCTGTGACAGTGTAAATACATGCAACTGTAATGCCAAGTAATTACAAGTCTCGATTTCTCTCACACTGCCGGGACAGAAGGAGTGAGTGTTTTCCAGAACTATTCTAGTTCTTTAGGGTAATTATATTGGGATAAAATGTATCGGAGTCTCTGAAGCAGCTTGTGTAAATCTCAGCGAGACCCTTTTAAGAACATCAATCAAATATACCCTCAAATGATCTACACAAAATGAAACCTTTTTGCCTTCAGGAGCAAGACATCTCTCTATGTCACTGAAAATAATGAGAAGGCCAAGAGACTTTGAGAGTCATTATTAGCCATTAAACGCCCCCGCTGCCCCGACTCACACTTAGGCCGAGAAGGGAATTGTGAAGTTTAAGAACCAGATCTCATAGGGAGAAGTAAAGTATCTCAACATATTTCTTATAAGCCCAGTATCATCAATGACAGCATACATCCAAGATGGCCGCCTCACAACACGCTAAGGATATTCCCATGGTTTTATTGAATTGGATTACATATTATGTAGCTCCAAGAACGTACAGTACGTGTGTTTCATTTCCTTAAATGAGTGGGATACACGGTGTAAACAAGCATCTGGATTACACAACGCTTTGATTAAACTAAAAAATGCTTTGTTTTCGTTCTGAAACATTTAGAACGCAGCCACCGAAGTCAAGCAGACGGTGATCGATCTACTCAACTTGTACCTGAACGTATGCCTAAAAGGTGAGTACAGATATTTACTAACCCACTGTGTCATATCGCTGAAGTGTTTCTTGGGTGGGCACGGATAATGAGAAACCTTCGATCTTTCCCCGAGCACTTCTGTGGGTATTTCCATTCGATCGCCACCTCCGGCATGCATATGCATTAGCACCAACGCGCTGTAGAACTGGGGCGATATATATATATATATCTACTATATATTTCTCAAAGTGTCCTATGTGTCGTTGTCTGTCTGTCTGTATGTGTCTCCCTGTGTCCCTCCCTGTGTCCCTAGCGGCAATCAGATTGGACCTTGGGCCAGGCCAATGAGATTGCTCCCTTGGGCCGCCCGCCCCGCACACACACACACTTCCTCTCCCCGGGTCTCCCTCTTTCCCGTGCTTTTTCCTCCCCTCCCCCCCCCCCGCCGCTACAGTCAGTGGGGGAGCGGAGCGAGCGCCCGGGATACAGCGAGGGACTCTCACCTCACCACCCATAGGCCACTCCCTTACCCGGCACTCTCCCTCACCCCCCCACCCGCTCACCCCCCCCCCCACACACACACACACACACACAGAGAGCACGTGGCTCTCCCCTCACAGAGGTTGCTCCCTCACCTGGCGCTCTCCTTCACCCCCCACCCGCTCACCCCCCCTCCCCACCCGACCTGCTCACCCCCCCATCCCCCCCACACACACACAGAGTGCGCTCTCTGCGGCATCTCCCCGTCCCAGAGGCCTCTCCTCCGGCTGTCTCCGCCTCTCCTCCGGCTGTCTCCGCCTCTCCCCGTGAGAGGCACAGCACCTCCTCACCGGAGCGTCTCAGCCTCTCCGCGGAGGACCCGAAGGGGGAGTAGGAGGGCGGCCGGGACCCGGAGGAACAGGAGCGCGGCCGTGTGCAAGGTGAGTAAACTTATTTACCGCGTCCCTGACTCCCCCCGCACTTTGCCCTCCCTGCCCTCCCTCCCCCTGCCCTTTGACCCCCCTTGCCCTCCCTCCCCCTGCCCTTTGCCCCCCCTGCCCCCTGCCCTTAGACCCCCTGCCCTCCCTCCCCCTGTCCTTTGCCCGCCCTGCCCTCCCTCCCCCTGCCCTTTGACCCCCCTTGCCCTCCCTCCCCCTGCCCTTTGCCCCCCCTGCCCTCTGCCCCTCCTGCCCTCCCTCCCCTCTGCCCCCCTGTCCTCCCTTCCCTCTGCCCTCCCTCTCCTCCGCCCCCTGCCCTTAGCCCCCCCTGCCCTCCCTCCCCGTCCTTTGCCCGCCCTCCCCCTGCCCTTTGACCCCCCTTGCCCTCCCTCCCCCTGCCCTTTGCCCCCCCTGCCCTCTCTCCCCTCTGCCCCTCCTGCCCTACCTCCCCTCTGCCCCCCTGTCCTCCCTCCCCTCTGCCCCCCCTGCCCTCCCTCTCCCTGCCCTTTGGCCCCCCCGCCCCTCCCTGCCCTTTGGCCCTCCCGACCCTCCCTGCCCTTTGGCCCCCCCGGCCGTCCCTGCCCTTTGGCCCCTCTGCCTCTCCCTGCCCTTTGGCCCCCCCCGCCCCTCCCTTTGGCACCCCTGCCCCTCCCTGTCCTTTGGCCCCCCCGCCCCTCCCTGCCCTTTGGCCCCCCCACCCCTCCCTGTCCTTTGGCCCCCCCACCCCTCCCTGCCCTTTGGCCCCCCCACCCCTCCCTGCCCTTTGGCCCCCCACCCCTCCCTGCCCTTTGCCCCCCCTGCCCTCTTGCCCCCCTCCCTCCCCTTAGCCCCCCCTGCCCTCTTGCCCCTCCCTGCCCTTAGCCCCCCACCCCTCCCTGCCCTTAGCCCCCCAAACCTCCCTGCCCTTAGCCCCCCCGCCGCTCCTGCCCTTAGCCACCCAGCCCCTCCCTGCCCTTTGGCCCCCCTGCCCCTCCCTGCCCTTTGGCCCCCCTGCCCCTCCCTGCCCTTTGGCCCCCTGCCCCTCCCTGCCCTTTGCCCCCCCCCCGCCCCTCCCTGCCCTTTCCCCCCCCCCCACCCCTCCCTGCCCTTTCCCCCCCCCCCACCCCTCCCTGCCCTTTTCCCCCCCCCCACCCCTCCCTGCCCTTTTCCCCCCCAGCTCTTTGCCCCCTCCCTCCCAGCCCTCTTGCCCCCCTCCCTCCCTCCCTGCCCTCTTGCCCCTCCCTGCCCTTAGCCCCCCCGACCCTCCCTGCCCTTAGCCCCCCCGACCCTCCCTGCCCTTAGCCACCCCACCCCTCCCTGCCCTTTGGCCCCCCTGCCCCTCCCTGCCCTTTGGCCCACACGCCCCTCCCTGCCCTTTGCCCCCCCCACCCCCCCTGCCCTTTGCCCCCCCGCCCTTTGCCCCCCGCCACCCCTCCCTGCCATTTTCCCCCCTCCGCCCCTCCCTGCCCTTTACCCCCCCCCACCCCTCTCTGCCCTTTTCCCCCCCGCCCCTCTCTGCCCTTTGCCCCCCATGCCCTTTGCCCCCCTGCCCTTTGCCCTCCCCGCCCCTTGACCCCCCCGCCCTTCCACGCCCCTCCCCCCTGCCCCTCCACGCCCCTCCCCCCCTGCCCTTCCACTCCATGCCCCCTGTCCTTCCACGCCCGGGCAACGCCCAACGCCGGGTATATCAGCTAGTATATATATTTTCCACCGCGATCAATTCCTATGGTAGAGTATGTACGGAAGTGCAGCACAAAACCAGATGATAATATATGCAGATAAATTTGAGAAGCACGCGCACGATATTAGGAGGAGGCGTGTGTATGAGGAACTCCTGTATAATGTGGATTTATTCAGACACTACTTGCAAATAATCAGTTTGCATCTGTGACCACAAGTCCAGGGACACATGAGTGTCTCTTTAATAACATACTAGGGTCAGAGTTATTTATAGGTAGGAATTCCTCCTTCCCATTACCCCCTCGCCCAGAGAAAACCTGGGGTCTCTGCACCCGAACATTGGATTATTTAATCACCGGGGAGCCCCTGGTTTCGGAGATACTTACTGCCAAGGTTCCCACCGATTGCATCTCATCCAGGGGGAAACAAAATGGAGGGAAAATCTCCCGCGTTACGATCGGCAGCGGCTTCCGATTGGCCGGCGTGACGCAGGGATTTTAATACCAGGGACTAACCAGTGGCACCTTTCTCAGTATATATCTCGGGATCCAGGGGGTCCCCGTAGCTGAAAATAACGGTTTTAGACCCCCACTCCGGAGACCCCCTGCTTCCCACCCATGTAAGCAGGTGGTGGATTAGAGGAACAGCCTAGTCTGGCGCAGACCTTCACGGTCTCGCCATGCGCCTGCCACCATATTCTCCATGTCACGTGCGACAAATAAACCCCCATGTGTGAGCGGCACAACCTGTCCTCGTAGTAACAGAGCGCTGTCCAACGGTTCATGCCGTATCGAAAGGTAAATCGCCGTGTTGTACCGCGTGTAGTCCGGCCGCTACCTTGCAAAGCTCAACACTGGCCAAGGAAACCCTACGGGGTAACTCCACCCTACCTCTAATACCCTCGCTGCCTCCCACCATTAACAAAGTAATTTTCACCAAGTTACTGCCTTCTAAGCACTCACTGATGTGATTAATGCCTTGTCTTGCAGTCCCCACTATATCTTTACCAGTACCAATTCCGGTACCAATTCCAACGACACCAATACCACCATGCCAACAAGTCGAGGTGAGCACGTCCAAATTGATCCCATCCCTAAGAACGTTTATAAAACCTTTACAATGCACCGATACTCATCAACGAACCTCAAGGAAGTTATTTTACAGCCTCGATGTGTTACCCAAGTAATGTGTCATTGGTATCAACAGTGCAGAAGTGGGAGGCTATAACAAATATATGTGAGGGTTACAGTGGGCATTGGGTCACTATGTTGGGTATACAGAATATATATATATATATATATATATATATATATGCACAGGATTAAGCCCCATGGGCGGGCTTCACTAAGCGCTGAGGTCTGAAATGGCAGTTAATACAAAATCAGGGGGCGATCCCCCTATCCAGTGAGAATAAAGGTTTGGATGTTTATTAGATCATGGGGAAAAAAAATATGTTAGGCAAGCACATGTTATACATATGTTAGGCACATGTTATACATATGTTAGGCACATGTTATACATATGTTAGGCACATGTTATACATATGTTAGGCACATGTTATTAAATCACTTTTCTAGCAGAAATCCGTAGTGCCTAGGTCTTTCCTTACATACATGCTATTGGGGGTACATGCTATTGGGGGTACCACGCAGAGATTCCTGGACCAGGAGCACTGGTATTTGTATTGTTTTGATTTCTTTTGGGGAGTGCAGCATTATCCTTCACATTTGTAGGCAAACGTCAGGCCATTTTCTTTCTTCGAGCTTCAATCTCATGCCCGCTTTGGTAAATAGCCTTGTGAATATTGTGTTCTGCCGCAGTGACGCGTCACCCTCACAAACCGCCAGAAAGTAACCGTTTCTCCGTCTCTCGTCAGGCATCTTGCTCTTGTGCCATTCCAAAGTGAAGCCTGGCCTCCCAGCCCCGCGAGGTAAACGCCTTCCACGCAGAAGAGCGTTGAGTTCTTCACATCCTTTCCTTATCTTTTGAATCAAACGCTGCTTCTTCCGCTCGCACACAACCTGGTTTGTGGTTAAAGAATTGAAACATCGCTGTGCGCCTTCAAAGCAAGACGCCCTATGTAACGCCTGGCGCTTTGTGTCGCTGTGTACGCACAGTGTAACCTGCACAATAAATGATTGAATTTTCTCTGCAATTTTGTTTGTTATCTTTTATAGAAAATGGTTTTGACACATTCTCCACTTTCCCCAGTTCATAGCTGCGTGTAAAACCTCGGCAAACTGCCGGTGAAGTGAATGTAGTGTTAGGGCAGAAATCCCAGCCAAATGACATACTCCATATGCATTATTTGTGGGCCAATCATGTCATGTTACTGTGTACACGACAGCTTGAGATGCATACAGCATATGCCCTGGGATATCTCTAGCCTGCCCATGCCCTGGGACATCGCTAGCCTGCCTATGCCCTGGGATATCTCTAGCCAAACCATTGTGACAGGAGGGGGTAACCAGGCTCTATAATAAAGGTCAAGCCCATTTGGTTACCCCTGCTCCGTGTATAAGGGTCCCAGAGAGTTAGCTCTTGGACCCAGTAACATAGTATGATCACATTGTACGCAGGGTAATAACAATGTGTGTGTGTGTTTCCCTTTCCGGGCATGCCATCAATCAGGGATTGCTAGTGTATGAGTTTCAAGGGGTGGGGAGGGGGTTTGCGGAGGAACCGTTGACAGAATGTGCCTGGGAGGTTGGGGTCCAGAGTTACCGGGTCCCCAATAAATACCAGGGAATCATGCCTGATTCTCGGATACATGTAGGCATATTGTCCCAGCAATACCTCCCCATGAAAACATAAGCGCAACTCACCACTAGGGTACCCTGCTTCAGCACAGCCCAGAAAGTTGAATGAGGCACAGGGATAAATATGTATCCCTGTAGCTGAGGGAATCACTAGATTAAGGGGGATACCCCGGCTAGTGTCAAGGTGACCCAGAACCAGTATAGGGTTTGTGGGTTGCCCATCCGAATATAAGATTGGGGGGGGGGCGGGGAGTCAGAGTCCAAGGGAAAGTGTGTGGGGAATAAGGCAGACAGAAATAAAACGACAAGACTCGGTGTGTATTAAAATATAGTTTTAATATGTTTAAACATTCGGAACTGATGTCCAAACAGGCAGCCCGTGCAAACCCATAAGCGCCGGTAGGTCTGCTGGACATCGGAGTTCAAAGCAGCCAGAGGATGGCCAGAACGTGATGTGTGAACGGCATTTGGTCAGCGGGGAAATGCGGAGTACTAAGTCCGGAGATCTATGGTAGTCCTCCGGGATGCCACTTGTTCTGCCAGACCTAGGGTCGCCTGCCCAGCGGGTGGCATTGGGATAGCTGGGGGGAGATGTGGCAGGCTTGCACATGACCCGTGGCCATTTCAAATTTCATGCAGATCCGGATTTTCTACCCGGCTTGGCTCTGATTGGCTGCTTGATAAAGTTCCCACACGCTGATTGGCTGTCCGCTCTGCTTCTATTTAATGAATGAAGCAGAGAATACTATAAGAAGCCGTGAGCCAATCAGATTGAGTCAGAGCCTCTTGAGTCAGAGCCGGAAGAGAGCGGGCAGACTTTTCATAGATGCTTTGTTTGTAATAGCAAAGCTAAGGTACTAGCTTCGATTTCGAGTCTGAAAAGCCTGCCCGCCAGAGACTAAGTCCAGCATTTTGCGCCCAAGTTCTCGGAATCGAACGTAGTGGTCGCGGCTGGGATCTTATGCCGATTTGAGTTCCTGGAGATTTGGAGTAGCTCGCGGTGAGGAGGGACCAAGTTATCAGAAGCGGACATAGCGGTGGCGTATGGCATTTTATGCCGATTTGGGTCCAGGAGATCCCGAGCTAAGTCTCGGTCAGGGTAAAACTCTCACAAAGAGTTCCCTGCACCTAGGAAAGTCTAGTTTCCTACCCCAGCCCCAAAGTAAGTGTGTCTTTCGTCTGTATTTTGTGTATCATTGTGTGTAAGCGCATTTATGCTGAATAAATAAAAATTTATTTCATTACCTTGTTTTGCTCAATGATCCCTGTCACGTACAACCCCCTGCTAGCACGCGACCTGTATACGGAACCAGGGTTAATACCGACGCTCGCAAGCGCACCCACTCTTCACCTCCGCAAAGGTCCGTCAAATGGACAGTATCCCCTCTTACAGGATCCAGGATCAATACACAACCCGCCAGCTGCCCCACTCTTCACCCACTCAGGGGTCCCTCAAATGAGTTGTATCTCTCCTCAAGCCGTCCCAATATACCACCGCCACGAACAGCACACAAGTGAGCATGTGACTTTAGATAGGCAACCAGGGTTAATACACAAAGGCTTCTCTAGCAACCCCCCTTTCTCCTCTGCAAGGAACCAGCGAGTAAGTATTAACCCCTACTCAATTGCACATCATAACCATCCACTGCCACCACCTGAAGTTATGCAGATATGATAAAAGATCTTAGACTAAAATATCCGCCAGGGCCTCAGGTCCCTCTTTATTATAGGAAAAACTATGCACTTTAACACAAAATCAGCTGTAGTAACATGTGCCTGAATTTAGCAAGTTATTCTCTCCAGCGTGCACAAAGTTCATTCAGAGCCCAAAGCATTACTTGGTATATTAATGGTTTAATATATATAACAATGGTTAATGGTTTAATATATATAACAATACAGTGCTTGAATTACAGAAAAGGTATTAAAAAAATAAACATACAATTACAATATAAGGCAGAACAGCTTCTTAAAATAAAAGTGGTAAAACAGAAAATCCTATACAGTACATTACCACATGCTATGGATTTTCCCCAGAGAGGCACTGGTTCAGAGGATGAGGTCTGCTATGCTATCCAAGCATGCCCCTAGTCAGATCTGCCCAGTAACAACCTGGCCCAGACTTAGATACAATATTCTCATAAGCCCACCCCTTTCTACAGAATACTTTGAAATTCAGAGCAGACAGAAAACAGTCCTGCCCAGTTTCAAACCCAGCATTTGGTATTTTGTACACAAGTGTAGCTCATTAACCCCTCAAGCACCAAAGGGATTAAAAATACCCAATATCTCACGACATTATCGCGGCTGGGATCTTATGCCGATTTGAGTTCCTGGAGATTTGGAGTAGCTCGCGGTCAGGAGGGACCAAGTTCTCAGAAGCGGACATAGCGGTGGCGTATGGCATTTTATGCCGATTTGGGTACCAGGAGATCCCGAGCTAAGTCTCGGTCAGGGTAAAACTCTCACAAAGAGTTCCCTGCACCTAGGAAAGTTTGGTTTCCTACCCCAGCCCCAAAGTAAGTGTGTCTTTCGTCTGTATTTTGTGTATCATTGTGTGTAAGCGAATTTATGCTGAATAAATTACAATTTATTTCATTACCTTGTTTTGATCAATGATCCCGATAAAAGGTGTAAATAACCCGGTCACCCGTGACACCCATGTCCTGGGCTATCTCTAGCCTGCCTATGCCCTGGGATATAATCTAGCCTGCTTTTGCAATGGGATATCTCTAGCCTGCCCATGCCCTGGGCCATCTCTAGCCTGCCCATGCCCTGGGCCATCTCTAGCCTGCCCATGCCCTGGGCCATCTCTAACCTGCCTATGCCCTGGACTATCCCTAACCTGCCTATGCCCTGGACTATCCCTAGCCTGCCTATGCCCTGGGATATCTCTAGCCTGCCTATGCCCTGGACTATCCCTAACCTGCCTATGCCCTGGACTATCCCTAGCCTGCCTATGCCCTGGGATCTCTCTGGCCTGCCCATGCCCTGTATGCCATCACTTTGCATCCCAGGTGAGGTGGCAAACTTGGTTCTAATGACACAAAGTTGTTTTAGGGGAAGCTTCTGCGGGTGAGAAAGTGAAGGAAAGGTAAACAGACGTCAGTTTAAAAAAAGGGGAGAATAATATTGCAGATTGCGTTCTGACGTTTAGGACGACAACAGCACTTCCGAGAGTTGTAAAACACACGTGTATTTCCAGGTCAAGCCGTGTGACACCGAATAACATGCGGTGTGAGAATTACATGCCAGGACGAGGGATAATGTCGGTAAAACGAGCTTGACACAATAATAAATAAACACGTCCTGTAACTCATAGCAATCCCAGAATATGCTTCCACCTTTATCTGGGCTCGGTGCATCAGGGATACGCTGGGATGACACATACTCTTCGCCCTCAGTCTGCTGTCTCTTTACAATCGGCCATACGCGGGGACTTCTGCAGTGTCGTGTGACCAAGCAGGGTCCCTCCCTGGCTCTGCGAGCTGGTGGAGGTTATCTAAGAAAGGAAAATCCCAACGTTATACTCAGCAAGGTATCACATCACAGATTACACCCAATGCAATACCTTCCAGTATAGAGTATTACATCCAATGCAATACCTTCCATTAATAAAGTATTACACCCAATGCAATACCTTCCAGTATAGAGTATTACACCCAATGCAATACCTTCCAAGTATCGAGTATTACACCCAATGCAATACCTTCCAGTATAGAGTATTACATCCAATGCAATACCTTCCAGTATAGAGTATTACATCCAATGCAATACCTTCCCGTATAGAGTATTACACCCAATGCAATACCTTCCAGTATAGAGTATTACAACCAATGCAATACCTTCCAGTATAGAGTATTAAACCCAAATGCAATACGTTCCAGTATAGAGTATTAAACCCAAATGCAATATCTTCCAGTATAGAGTATTACACCCAATGCAATACCTTCCAGTATAGAGTAATACACCCGATGCAACACGTTCCATAATCGAGTATTACACCTAATGCAATACCTTCCAGTATAGAGTAGTACACCAATGCAATACCTACAAGTATACTGTAGAGTATTATATCCAATGCAATACCTTCCAGTATAGAGTATTATACCCAATGCAATACATTCCAGTATAGAGTATTACATCCAATGCAATACCTGCCAGTATAGTGTTACACCCAATGCAATACCTTCCAGTATAGAGTATTACACCAATGCAATACCTTCCAGTATAGAGTATTATATCCAATGCAATTCCTTCCAGTATAGATTATTACACCCAATGCAATACCTTCCAGTATAGAGTATTATATCCAATGCAATTCCTTCCAATATAGAATATTACATCCAATGCAATACCTGCCAATATAGAGTATTACACCCAATGCAATACCTTCCAGTATAGAGTATTACATCCAATGCAATACCTTCTAGTATAGAGTATTACATCCAATGTAATACCTTCCAGTATAGAGTATTACATCCAATGCAATACCTTCCAGTACAGAGTATTACACCCAATGCAATACCTTCCAGTATAGAGTATTACACCCAATGCAATACCTTCCAGTACACAGTATTACACCCAATGCAATACCTTCCAGTATAGAGTATTACACCAATGCAACACCTTCCAGTATAGAGTATTACACCCAATGCAATACATTCCAGTATAGAGTATTACACCCAATGCAATACCTACCAGTATAGAGTATTACATCCAATGCAATACCTTCCAGTATAGAGTATTACATCCAATGCAATATCTTCCAGTATAGAGTATTACACCCAATGCAATACATTCCAGTATAGAGTATTACACCCAATGCAATACCTTCCACTATAGAGTATTATATCCAATGCAATACCTTCCAGTATAGAGAATTACATCAAACGTTATACTCAGCAAGGTATCACATCACAAATTACACCCAATGCAATACATTTCAGTATAGAGTATTAAACCCAAATTCAATACCTTGCAGTATAGAGTATTACACCCAATGCAATACCTTCCAGTCGAGTATTACACCCAATGCAATACCTTCCAGTATAGAATATTACACCCAATGCAATACCTTCCAGTATAGAGTATTACACCCAATGCAATACCTTCCAGTATAGAGTATTACATCCAATGCAATACCTTCCAGTATAGATTATTACATCCAATGCAATACCTGCCAGTATAGAGTATTACACCCAATGCAATACCTTCGAGTATAGAGTATTATACCAATGCAATACCTTCCAGTATAGAGTATTATACCAATGCAATACCTCCCAGTATAGATTATTACATCCAATGCAATACCTGCCAGTATAGAGTATTACACCCAATGCAATACCTTCCAGTATACAGTATTACATCCAATGCAATACCTTCCAGTATAGAGTATTATATCCAATGCAATACCTTCCAGTATAGAGTATTACACCCAATGCAATACCTTTCAGTATAGAGAATTACACCCAACGTTATACTCAGCAAGGTATCACATCACAAATTACACCCAATGCAATACATTCCAGTATAGAGTATTACACCCAATGCAATACCTTCCAGTATAGAGAATTACACCCAATGCAATACCTTCCAGTATAGAGTATTAGACCCAATGCAATACATTCCAGTATAGAGTATTACACCAATGCAACACCTTCCAGTATAGAGTATTACATCCAATGCAATACCTTCCAGTATAGAGTATTACATCCAATGCAATACCTTCCACTATAGAGTATTATATCCAATGCAATATCTTAGAGAATTACACCAAACGTTATACTCAGCAAGGTATCACATCACAAATTACACCCAATGCAATACATTCCAGTATAGAGTATTAAACCCAAATGCAATACCTTCCAGTATAGAGTATTACACCCAATGCAATACCTTCCAGTAGAGTATTACACCCAATGCAATACCTGCCAGTATAGAGTATTACACCCAATGCAATAACTTCCAGTATAGAGTATTACATCCAATGCAATACCTTCTAGTATAGAGCATTATATCCAATGCAATACCTTCCAGTATAGAGTATTACACCAAATGCAATACATTACAGTATAGAGAATTACACCCAACGTTATACTCAGCAAGGTATCACATCACAAATTACACCCAATTCAATACATTCCAGTATAGAGTACTACACCCAATGCAATACCTTCCAGTATAGAGAATTACACCCAATGCAATAACTTCCAGTACAGAGTATTACACCCAATGCAATACCTTCCAGTATAGAGTATTATATCCAATGCAATACCTTCCAGTATAGAGTATTACACCCAATGCAATACATTCCAGTATAGAGTATTACATCCAATGCAATACCTTCCACTATAGAGTATTACAGCCAACGCAATACTTTCCAATATAGAGTATTATATCCAATGCAATACCTTCCAGAATAGAGTATTACAACCAATGCCACACCTTCCTTTATAGAGTATTACACCCAATGCAATACCTTCCAGAATAGAGTATTACATCCAATGCAATACCTTCCACTATAGAGTATGGATGTGGCGATGCGCTCACTGAATGGCAGTTTCCAATCGGAGGAGATACGCCACCACGTCAATCAACGTGAGACGGGATGAGACACAGGTACTGGTATCAGCGCATTGTCACAGGGACGGTGGTGGGTGTCAGACTGGTCTACCTATAAGGATTACCAACCTCCGTTATATACCATACACACTGCTTGAAGGAAATTCACAATTGTGAATTTAAATGTGTTGAGATTAAGCTATTAAACCATACCTTGTATAGTACGATCTGCACCACCTTGCTGCTCTTTTGTTTCTGGGGGAACGAGTACTACATCTCTCCAACATACCACAGAGGAGAGGCCCTACGCCTGGCCAAAGATGTTTCCGCCTGGATTTACATATTTGATGTGTCTGCTATCGATGGATACTTTGTGAATGTGCACGTGTGGTGCTTGTTTCCAATATATTCCAATACAGCATTGCATTATTATACATTTTTGTCTTGTTTCGGTTTTTGCGCTCCCCGTGTTTACAAAATCACATATTAAAGAAATTCAGAGGACGGTTCCTTTTCGGGTTCGGAGCTGCGTACTGGTTCTACTTGTTTCAATATATTGAACTCTGTCACTAATTTAAAGTTGCACATAAGTCATATCACTATACTGCATCACGCGTATATACATTTTGTATTGTTCACACTTTATTATCACATTTGTTGTGTGGGTTTTATATACAGTATTTAGAGCGCAAGGTTCTTTTTTTATTAGTTCCCGTGTCCATATACACCCATTCGGTACCTTCTCCATGTAAACCCATCCGGAACCATGTCCATGTAAATCCACCCTGTACCATGTCCATGTAAACCTACCCGGTACCGTGTCCATGTAAACACACCCGGTACCGTGTACATGTAAACCCATCCGGTACCGTGTCCATGTAAACCCACCTGGTACCGTGTCCATGTAAACCCACCCGGTACCGTGTCCATGTAAACCCACCCGGTACCGTGTCCATGTAAACCCATCCGGTACCCTTGTCCATGTAAACCCATCCGGTACCGTGTCCATGTAAACCCATCCGGTACCGTATCCATATAAACCCATCCGGGTACCGTGTCCATATAAACCCATCCAATACCGTATCCATATAAACCATCCGGTACCGTGTCTGTAACAGGGGATTTATCCCTGTTCAGGAAATGTTCCTCTAATCCAGCAGTGTGGTGGTTAACTGCTGGTAGTCAATTAACCAACACCACCTGGCTGATTAGGTTTGTTAGACAAGCCTGCCTTTGAGACAGGAAGTGAAATTTTTCCTGAGTCTCACAAATTGTGGGACTGACCATAGGAACAGATGTCTTGAGCCTGCCAGAAGAAACTGCACGCTGCCTGCAAGACACAGGGGAAAGTACTTCTAAACCTGGAGAACAAAGAAGCCTTTCCCTACAAGAGACAGATAAGACTTTCCTTTCTAAGACTTTTTGTATATCTGCACATATCAAGATATATGTTTGGGGCTGGGAGACATGATAATCTAAAGGGAGTTGTGGACTGCATAGGTTTCACTAGAAATACTCCCAAGTGGAACAGAAGCTTTGTTTGACCCCTTATTTGCATACGCTTGGATGATTTTCTTGTGTTAAAGAAACAGGCGCAATAAAAGCCTTATTTAATTTCACGTTAAAAAAGTCTCCATTGCATACCTCTGCACACATCCTCTTACATATGGTGTCAGAAGTGGGATTGAGGTTGCTCTTGAAGTTAAAAGGGGCCCCGGAGATTGCCTGTGAATTTTTTTTGGTGCTTTTTGCCTACAAACAGACTGAGCAACATAAACAAAGAACACATGCAGAAGAGACCAGAATTAAAGGGATATACATCCAGGCAGGAAATCTACACTGCACTGAAAGCCACACAACCACACATGGACTCTTTTCCCCAATCCCAAGAGGAGAGAGAGAGACTGCTGAGCAGGTAAACCTTACTTGCCTATCACAATAAGTGTAATATGGTCATTGAAATAGGGGTTTTGCCTTCCAGCCATAGTCAGGGTTCAAGAAGTAAGTTAGCCCTTAAAAGGGATAGGCGTTTGTTGTTTTCAAATGTTTCGCTGAAGCAGTGAATACAGATGGAGACCAACGAGCGGTACTGATTCTGCAAGTAAAGGCTGCCACACCGCATAGGACTACCAGCTGTGAATGGAGTATATGCAGAAAAGTGTGAAAATTGATGCAAGACTGTGTTGAAGCAGGGGAATTTTCAGCAAACAAATGCTGAGCGTAAAATTGCCCCGCTGGGTAAAAAGGGATTGCTGAACAGTGTAAAAGGTATCCCAAAGCCAATTGCTGAGTGTTGAGTCGCCCTGCCGGGAGTGAAAGAAATATTCCACTGCAAAGAATATATATTTTTTTCTGCAAGTAAAGTCTATCTATGTACCTTGGGAGTAAAACAGGCACCCAAAGTGTGAAGAGTGAATGCCATAATACCCAAAGATGAGACTGAAAATTACTGAACTAAAGCAGAAAAACAAATTCTGTTGCTGAAGCGGAGGGATTCCACGTGGCAAGTAAATGGTGTAAAGAAAATGCCTTTGCTGAAGCCAGAAAATGGGCAGCTAGCAAGCATTGTATTTAAAGAAAATAAAGTCGCAAGCACGAACACGACAGCACGAGGCACGGGGAGTATTGGGCTCAAAGTCAACTTCGTGTGGGAGTCCTAACTAAAAACACGTCTCCCAGGAAGAGGAGATGGGAACCTGCTGTCCAAGTTAAACAGGCGAGATCCAATCTTGCATCACTCCGGGAACTGGCGAAGAGTTTGCTTTACAGGGAGACGTTCTCGTGCTCTCCACACAGATTTTCAGGCAGGTCCGGGGCCCTCAACTTCAGTCCTCAAGCTTTCCCCCCCACCCCCAAAATGGTCAGGTTATCAGGATATCCCTGCTTCAGCACAGGTGGCTCAATCAGTCCCTGCTTCAGTACAAGTGGCTCAATGTATCCCTGCTTCAGCACGGGTGGCTCGGACTCTGCTTCAGCACAAGTGGCTCAATCAGTCCCTGCTTCATTACAGGTGGCTCAATGTATCCCTGCTTCAGCACAGGTGGTTCAATCAGATTCTGATTCAGCACAAGTGGCTCAATCAGTCCCTGCTTCAGCACAGGTGGCTCAATCAGTCCCTGCTTCAGCATAGGTGGCTCAATCAGATCAGATCTTCGACTGAGACTCATTGAGCCACCTATGCAGAAGCTGGGATAACCTGAAACCCTGACCTGTTGGGGGGGAGGGGGGGAGGAGCCTTGAAGACTGGATTTGAGCCCCTTGGGGTAGATCATTGGAAAGAACGATGACCAAACTGACAGATTAAAAACGTAAAACAGAAAAAGCACAGGGTCTTTCTACTGATATTTAGCAGAATTTCCTTCCCTCGGCCACAGGTGTTATATATGGGATTCTGAACCTATAGAAAAGAAGGCCTAAACACAATCTACTAAGAAACATATACCACCATATAGAAGATAATACATATAACAGCAATAGGTATACATATAGATACATACAGTATAGGTAGTAACAGGATATCATGAACAAGAAATAAACAAATATTCACTATATACTTGAATAAGGTATAGATATAGGATAGAGTAGCATTATGTAATAGAAATATAGGGTACCTGTTGTGAATGGTAATGAATCTATGTATATATCAAATGATATATTTTAGCTGATAAAGCAAATAAAAGCGGAAAACATCAAGGCATGTGGCATGTATGTATGTATGTATGTACTGTACATATGTATGTATGTACGTATGTCTTTATATAGTGCCATTAATATACATAGCGCTTCACAGCAGTAATACACGTGACAATCATATAAATAACAAATAATACACATAACAGATCATGGGAATAAGCTCTTCAGACATAAAAGTAACATTTAGGAAGAGGAGTCCCTGCTCCGAAGAGCTTACAATCTAATTGGTAGGTAGGGAGAACGTACAGAGGCAGTAGGAGGGCGTTCTGGTCAGTGCGTCTGCAGGGGGCCAAGCTTTATGTATGAGATGTATATTGACGTTTATGACATGTGTAATCATATGTCATGGTTGTTTAGCAGAATGTACTGTAATTGTTCCAAAAGGTGATAGCATCATAAACGCACCTTGTTGCTGGAAGTAAACTATCTTAGCGAATGAGCCAAATGAATGCTGAAGTATTTGTTTTATCATACATGAATGGGAGAGGCACACAGTGAGTTGCGTTCCCCGTTCATGCTGCCGGCTCCCTGGCTTGGAAGGTCTGCACTCGACTGCCAGATTCCTCATATATAAAAGCGTTGTTCCACCCGAATCCCCAATAAGGCTGCGCCCATACTCCCCCTGACCGCGGCGTGAACAAAAGGCCGTGCCTCTATGAGGACGGCCATAGGTCGCGCGATTCCCGGGCAGACAGAATAATTAGATTTTGACACGTGACGGCTGGGTCACATGGGCGGTTCAGCCAATGAGGGCGAACCGCTCAAGGGACGTCACGGGAACACCTCCGACACGCCTCTCCGTCCCATATGCCATGGATCGCCTCGGCAGCAGTTGCGCAGAACGTCTGCACTATGGCCTTGGCACTTTATTTGGATGTTAACGGTCACGGCATTTGGTAACATAAGCTTGCCAGCTCCATAACATAAAAATAAAGCAATGGAACCAGCCACGGACCCTAAAGCCACGTCAAAACCATAACCAACCAAAGGTTAGCTCAACCCACGCGACAGAGCTGAAGGGTTGCGGTTACAGTACTTTCCCATGATGCCCCAATTAGCGGCAAAACACATGTTTATTTTCCTTTTCCGTCTCGCTGCGAAGGTATCCCCCTAACTTTACCCCCAAAACCCCTAACATTAAGACCGTACCCTAATGTGTTAAGCCAAATTCAGCTCCTTAATAACTTACCTTAGCGGTGAGACGGCCGACGGTGAGCTGCCCTCAGTAGCGACGAGTTGGATGCAGCAAGATGTCACATTCCGCCATTATTTGCCTTAGCTGGCAATGCCACCCCACCACCAGCAAGGCTACTCCACCACAAGCAAGGGAACCCTGCCACAAGCAATGCCACCCTGCCACCAGCAAGGCTACTCCCCCACAAGCAAGGGAATCCTACCACAAGCAATGCCACCCCACCACCAGCTAAGCTACTCCACCACAAGTGAGGTCACCCGCCACAAGCAATGCCACCCCGCCACCAGCAAGGCTACTCCACCACAAGTGAGGCCACATGCCACAAGCAATGCCACCCCGCCACTAGCAAGGCTACTCCACCACAAGTGAGGCCACCCGCCACAAGCAATGCCACCCTGCCACCAGCAAGGCTACTCCACCACAAGTGAGGCCACCCGCCACAAGCAATGCCACCCCGCCACCAGCAAGGCTACTCCGCCACAAATGAGGCCACCCGCCACAAGCAAGGGAACCCTGCCACAAGCAAGGGCACCTCACCACCAGCAAGGCTACCCAGCCACCAGCAATGCCACCCCGCCACCAGCAAGGCCACCCCGCTACCAGCAAGGCCACCCCGCTACCAGCAAGGCCACCCCGCCACCAGCAAGGCTCCCCGCTACCAGCAATGCCACTCCGCCACCAGCAAGGCCACCCCGCCACCAGGGAGGCCACCCCACCACCAGCAAGGCCACCCCGCCACCAGCAATGCCACTCCATCATCATCAATGTCACCCCGGCACCAGCAAGGCTAATCTACCACAAGCATGGCCACCCCACTACCAGCAAGGCCACAAGTGTTTTACCTCACATGGCTGATCGCCCTACACAAGCTTTTCACCTTATAAAACTCACAGTAACGCTCACTAGCCCCCCACCCCAATCACAAACCCTATCCGTGCCGGACTCATCACTGCCGCCATCTGCCCACTCGCTATTATTCCCTGGCACAATGCTGTTGATTAACTGTATATGACAGAATAAAAGATGCCTGGAACTGGACATCAATACCTCTTGCTCTCTCCTCATTGGGTAACCTGGGAGGGTTGTGTCCGGCTTCCCGACTTAGGCAAAGAGTGAGAGTTTGCTCGCCGACGTCGAAATTTTCCACTTGGCATTTATATATATATATATTTATATTTACTGTATATACAGTATTCACAGGCAAGATCAGCTAAACCAGCATGGAATGGGTGATCAAATATTACATAACATTAAATATTAAACCCCTAGTAGCCCAAGTGGTAAACTAGTTATGGGGTAAGAAGGGGTTAATATATACATGACAATACACTACACTAATGTACTATCCCTCCTTGGCCACCGTAGTGGCTAGTAAAATATTACCATGCAATATTTCACTAACCGGTAAGGTAATCGAGGGGTTAACCCATAGCCCCCCTCCCGGGGAGGGGGCCTAAACACCCCCGGGGAAAACTACCCCCACCCCATTCCTTTGCTGTGCAGGTGGTGTGTGACGCACATGTGCGCATACTGAATGTGGTTACGGGCTTCCCAGAGTCACGCCGCAATTCTCATATTCAGCGCCAGCCTACCGCGTTGGTAGATTTAGAAGCTGGCACGATGGTGAGCGGATGGCGAGTAGATACGTGTATTTGATATCCTTTTAGATCCACGGGGGGGGAAAGCCATGCACTTGCTGCCTCTTCTTGAAGTGAAAGTGTGTGTAAGAAGAACGCTGAGGATTCTTGGTATTGACTTGCTGATGTTTTTTTAAGTTCGTTTTAGGTGACGCAGAATATGGAGTCCGGCCGCGGCTTCTCACTCCTGTGACTGAAGCACGGCGTGCGTATAATGAGGCACACGTCCACTCGCAGTGTAACTCATTGGCGTGATTCTGGAGCCCGGATACATCAGGTGGTGTGCTGCAGTATTCCTCTGGTAAAGTGGCTGACACAGTGTGGCTGGTTGTGTTTTTGCACAATACACTGTAGCCCTTTGCAATAACACAGCTGTAGAGATAGCTGGTGATGTAGCTCAGGGGCGGCCAACTCCAGTCCTCAAGGGCCGTTAACAGGTCAGCTTTCCAGGATATCCTTGCTTCAGCACAGGGGGTTCAGTCAAAGACTGAGCCATCTGTGCTGACGAAGGGATATCCTTAAAACCTGACCTGTTTGTGGTGGTACTCAGCACATAGGCATGTTGCAGACAGTCCCTGCCCCGCAGAGCTTACACTCTATGTTTTTGGTGCCTGAGGCACAAGGAGATAAAGTGACTTGCCCAAGGTCGTTGATCCAGCCTGCCCTGCTTCACACACCGTGTCATTGGTTACAGAGTCAGCGTCTTTACTCACTGAGCCTATACTCACAGAGCCTATACTCACAGAGCCTATACTCACTGACCCTATACTCACTGAGCCTATACTCACCGAGCCTATACTCACCGAGCCTATACTCACTGAGTCTGTACTCACTGAGTCTGTACTAACTGAGTCTTTACTCAATGAGTCTTTACTCACCGAGTCTTTACTCACCGAGCCTTTACTCACTGAGACTTTACTCACTGAGACTTTACTCACTGAGCCTATACTTACTGAGTCTTTACTCACCAAGACTTTATTCACTGAGCCTTTACTCACCGAGTCGTTACTCAGTGAGTCGTTACTCACTGAGCCTTTACTCATCGAGCCTTTACTCACCGAGTCATTACTCACCGAGCCATTACTCTCCGTGTCTTTACTCACTGAGCATTTACTCACTGAGCATTTACTCACTGAGCATTTACTCACCAAGTTTTTACTCACTGAGCATTAACTCACTGAGTCGTTTCTCACTGAGTCGTTACTTTTTGTGTATATAAACTCACTGAGTCTTTACTCACTGAGCATTTACTCACTGAGTCATTACTCACAAGTCTTTACTCACTGAGCATTTACTCCCTGAGTCGTTACTCACAGAGTCGTTACTCACCGAGTCGTTACTCACTGAGTCTTTACTCACTGAGTCTTTACTCGCTAAGCCTTTACTCACTGAGCATTTACTCACTGAGCGTATACTCATGAGCCTTTGCTCACTGAGCCTTTGCTCACCGAGCCTTTACTCACTGAGTCTTTACTCACTGAGCCTTTACTCATGAGCCTTTGCTCACTGAGCCTTTGCTCACCGAG
The DNA here is from genome assembly GCF_040206685.1 of Ascaphus truei. Classification (NCBI taxonomy): domain Eukaryota; kingdom Metazoa; phylum Chordata; class Amphibia; order Anura; family Ascaphidae; genus Ascaphus; species Ascaphus truei. The sequence goes on from NC_134497.1 coordinate 18,045,751, forward strand.
CCTTTGCTCACTGGGTCCCTTCTCTGACTTTTATAAATGTTCTACACACTGATTTGGGCAGCATAGCGTATATAGAAGGAAGTTGGTCAGTGTTTGGGGCAATAAAACCATTCATTATACTGTAAATGTTAATGCTGCTTATTATTATCCAAATAATGTTTTACTAAGAACCGTGCAGCGTGTTCAATTACTGCCGTTTCCTTTAATTGACTTGAACATGGAGCGGTTTCATCACCCGGCAGTAATGTTTTCTATATAAATGTGCTTATAAATCCTTAAATCCACCCAGGGGTTCTCAACTCCAGCCCTCAGGACCACCCCCGACAGGTCAGGTTTTGAGGATATCCCTGCTTCACAACAGGTGGCTCAATCAGTCCCAGCTTCAGCACAGGTGGTTCAATCAGTCCCTGCTTCAGCACAGGGGGCACAATCTGTCCCTGCGCCGGCAAAGGGGGCATAATCTGTACCTGCTTTAGCACAGGGGACGCAATCAGTCCCTGCTTCAGCACAGAGGGCTCAATCATTCCTTGCTTCAGCACAGATGGTGAAATATGTCCCTGCTTCAGCACAGGTGGTTCAATCAGTCCCTACTTCAGCACACGTGGCACAATCAGGTTTGTTTCCCCCAGAACGCAATACTATCACACTTTAACAAGAGTGCAATGTATCCAGGTCAATGTGTCAAACATCTCATCTTGGGAGGCCTCTAACTGCAGTGTTTCTTATGCGTTGGACACGTGGAGATGCGTTTAGCGACTCACCCTAGCTAACCTCTGTGATATACAGGATTGGGACTAGGGGGTGTGTAGACGGACGTTCACAGAGGTACACACTTGGAGTCGTTTATAATGTTAAATTATAATAAGGCTTTATTGTGCCTTTTCCTTTTCATCAGGAAATTCATCCAAACACAGGGGGGGAACAAAGCTTCTATTCACTTGGGAGTATTTCTAGTGAAACACTATGCAATAATTCACATCTCCCTTAGTCAAGCAGTTCTCGCAGCCCCAAAACATATAACATGAAATAAGCAGATATAAGCAGTCTCTTAAGAATAAAAGTCGTATCTGCTTCTTGGAGGGAAAATCTCACTTCCTGGTTCAGCTTCAGGTGCAGTAGTTTTCCCTGTGTCTTGAAATCAGCTCTGCTGTGCAGAGCTCAAGACTGGTCAGCTCCAAGGGTCAGCTCTCAGTCAGAGGTAAGGAGTCACTTCCTGTCTGAACAGACAGGTTTTTGTAAACAATCTAAATCGGGCAGGTGGTGTTTAGTAATTAACTACCAGAGGTTAACCACCACACTGAAGAAGAATCAAGGGAGCGTCAGTACCTAAAGGAAAAAACGTGATACTCGCATAGTGCAGTAAATTAACAACACACATACACAGGCAGAGCTCTCATAAGAGCACAATGAAGCTAGATACCAATGGTCACTAAGTATCCAAGATACTAGCTATCTATGGACATCTATGTTAGTAAATGATGTCCCATACAAAAGGAGCAACAATTAGGAGGTGGAAATCCAAAAGAGAGACACCAATCCAAAACTTAAAAAAGTAGATATTTGTTCGGGTGGTGACGTCACCACACATGCACACCTAATCCGGAGCTCCCTATTCCCCTCTGCTAAAAGGTGCTAGAAAGAGCGGAAAAACCTCCTGAAGCGCCAGCAAAACGAGAGGGCAACGAACACTAACACCCAGGATGGCTAAGCAGCAAAAAAAGGAGCCGATACAAAGCGTTTCGGCTTACTTTACACCGACGAAGCGCCCGGGAGACCTGGAGGAGCTAAGCCAAGATGGCGCCGACCCCAGCGTGCCAGCACTCCCGCCCGTGAGCAACCCCTTCCAGAGAATATAACGGCCAGCCATCTCATCACCAAAGACTTTCTGGAGGACTACATGTCCCAAATGTTTTCGAAACTACGAAAAGACGTTAGTCAAGACGTTTATAAAGCAATAAATAAAATAAATCAAGAAATATCTGAAATCTCCCACAGAACAGAGACCCTGGAAACCAGGGTTGAGGAGGTTGAAACTGTCCAGTCCTCGGCCGAGGACGAGATTAATCGCCTCAATCAGGAGATCAACCATCTGAAAGACGGATTAGAGGACCAGGAAAACCGGGACCGGCGACAGAACTTAAGGTTCCGGAATATCCCAGAGTCGGTTCCCGCTGAGGCCCTCACGGCCTACCTACAAGAACTTTTCCTGCAACTAATCCCTGACCTTAAGAAGGAAGATATGGAACTTGACCGAGCTCATAGAGCCCTCGGTCCAAGACGTGAGGACCCAAAGAGACGGAGAGATGTCATCGCCCGTTTCCACTCATATTCGACGAAAGAGAAAATAATAATAAAAAGTAGAGGGATGAACCAAATCCCGTTCCAAGGAGAGCATATTCAAATCTATAATGACCTCTCCAGAACAACGATCTTCCGACGACAGGAGATGAAGCCCCTAACCCAGCATCTGCAAAACCACAATGTGCGTTATAGATGGGGCTTCCCCTTTAAACTAAGCGTTCTTGCGGGGGGCAAGCTCCACTCTATAACCCACATTGATGATGCCCCCGGCTTCCTGAGGCTCCTGGACCTGCCCGCTATCCGGAGAAGAGGACGAGATGAAGACGAGGAGGATGTCAACTTACCTCATCACCAGCGCGGTTCCAGGTCCTCTGAACGTCTGGCTCAACAGAATTCATCTAAGACGCCGTCGGGATCCTAAAGACCAGAAACCAACAGCACAAGAAAAGCCGTTCCACCGCCCAGCCCAGCTGAGATGACGCCGCCAACCCAGATGACCGCCCCTTCTGTCCATCCTTTAGACCCCCCCTCATACAACTCCCCGTTACCCCCAAAAGAGGCCCCCCTCCCACCTATCCCCCCCCCCACGCACCCCCCCATAAAACCACTAATCTTACGCTGCAGCTGCAGTCCCCCCCACCACCCCCTCCCTCCCCCTCCTGCAACCCCCTCACCCCCCCACTACCCTTCTCCCTCGCTCCCCCACCCTCCCCCCCCCCCGACCACTAGCTCACTACCCCTAAATTAATTTTCACCTCGGAGATCTCCAAAACCTGTCTCGGTCCCACTTACCATCTCCCCCCCCCCTTTCTTAGTGGACCACGCAGAAGAGAAAAAACCCCACCCCCTCCTCCCCCTCCGCTTTTCACTTACCTGAGAAGAAGACTCGAGGAGCGGGACAAGCAGAGGGGCAGGACAGTGCATAATCCAGGACCCAACAGCAGTCCGGTAAAGTAATCTTCCCCAATAAAAAATAAGTCAAACACCATCGTCGCTTCCTACACTTAACTCCAATTTACTTAAAGCGACACAGCCCAATAAACTGCAGTGGTCCATCGCAGACCTAAATCCCAAACGGCTCACCCCACACCCCCCCCCCCTTCACCTCGATACCCCCCCCCCCCCAGTCCCCTATTAAATTTACCCCCCTCCCCCCCTTCCCGCAATCTACTCCCCCCCTCATTCCAATGCCAATAATCTCCCCCCTCCCTCTGACCCTCCCGCCCCCATACTCCTCCATTCCCACAGTCTCGGCGACATGAGAGCAAAACTAAAGAGCACACAACTGCCCCTTCCCCCCCCCCCACAGTTCCCCCTCTCCTCTCCCCTCCCTTCAATTCAAATACCACTCACCTGGAAATTAAAGCACCCCGCAGTAGCCCCCCATCACCCCCATCTACCCCCATCTACCCCCCCCCCCTGCACACGCCCCCTCCCCCCCACCTACCTTTGTACTGCTTTAACCCCCCCATCTCATCCTTCGAGATAATGCAGACGCTGGAGAATCAAGGGTGCTGTGACTTACCTCGAGGACGAAAGCAGGAGACCAGATCCAAAGGACTGAGAGAAGATTCAGCCGCACCCAAGGACAGACTTCAAACCAGCCGGGTACTGCACACACAAAATAAGCAACATGTACCAGACTTGGCCAGGAGAGAGCGCTCTTTCATTAGACACCAGACTCTAAACTCAACTGCAAAGAACCACTCATTTAAAAGATGGTTCAAAAGTCCCCATAAAGATTGCTCCTTCTACCATATGCCTCCCACCCCCTTATCATGCTCCCCCCCCCTCTTTGTGTCTCCCTACCTTCCTACCCCCCTCCCCACCGCGCCCCCTCCCTCCGCGACTCCCTCAACTTGGGACTCAGACCTGAGCTCCGCCCCTTGCTCACACGCTCCTCACATGGGAAGATTAGGAGCCTCAGGACCAAAAGCCCTGAAAACACTCATAGTTAAATAATGGCCTCCATTAAATTAATATCAATTAACGCCAAAGGCCTTAATTCAGCTAAAAAAAGGAAATTAGTCCTCTCTGACCTTAAACGGTCTAAAGGAGATATAGTCCTAATCCAGGAAACCCACTTCAACACACAGACGCCCCCAAACACGTTCAGAAGTGTATTCCCCCAAGCATTTTACGCCTCCTCCCCTAGCAAAAAAAGAGGAGTAGCCATCCTCATCAGAACTGGTGTCCCTTTTGTTCTAACAAAATCATACTCGGACCCAGAGGGGCCCTCACTAACACTTCAAGGCACCCTAGCAGGATCCCCGATCACGATTGTGAATATATATGCTCCCAACGACAACCAATTACTTTTCCTGTCTAACTTACTAGAAGACCTAGACCAGCAGTCTCTGTCCTCCCTAATCATTGGAGGCGACTTCAACATGGTCGCATCCCATATAAATGACAAATCTGGCCCAGATCAAAAGAGCCCAAATTATACCCCCTCCCCAAGTAGTGCTCAGGCCCAAAAAAAAGCTAAAAAATTCCGAGAGATCATGGAGAACTACTCACTGATCGATATATGGAGGGCCCAGCACCAGGGCCAGAGGGACTACACTTTCTTCTCCACCCCTCATCAGTCCTACTCGAGAATCGATTATTTTCTGGGCACCAGTAACGTCTTCCAGGCCTCCTCCCATTCCAATATTGGACCCATCACGTGGTCCGATCACGCGCCAATTGACCTTTCCCTAACAATCCCCTTTGTTAAACACTCCCAATATAAATGGAAATTGAATGATTCCCTTCTTAGAGAAAACTCTACATCTAAAACTAATAGAATTCTTTCAGATCAACAAAGGCTCCGCCTCAACCCCGGCCATGTTATGGGAGGCACACAAAGCCTCTATCAGAGGAGACTTAATCTCCATGGCCTCATACAAAAAAAAGCAAAAATTTAAACTTCAAAAGGAGCTTACAGAAAAGATCTCTCTCCTCGAAGCCCAACACAAAACCTTGTTGTCTAAAAAGACTCTAAAGTCACTAAATTTAGCTAGAGCAGCCCTCAAACACATACAACTAGAGAAAGTTGAAAAAGCCCTTAGATGGTCAAAACAAAAATACTTCGACAAAGGTAATAAAGCTGAAAAACTCCTGGCCTCGAAGCTACGAGGTATAAAAGCAAAAGCCCGGATAGCAAAAATCCAAACAGACACAGGTCAAATCACATACCTAGAGAAAGAAATTACCCAGGAATTTGCGAAATTTTATTCGAACCTGTACAATCTCCACCCCCCAGACCATGACCCAGTAAACTTAAACAAAATAACTCAATACCTAGACCACTGTAACCTCCCAACGCTTACCCCCCAAGAAACAGAATCCCTCAACAAACCTATAACACAAGAAGAACTTTCCCAAGCTATAAAATCCCTTAAGCTAGCAAAAACACCAGGCCCAGACAGTTTTTCCAACATTTATTATAAAATGTTCTTACCTATATTATCCCCCTACCTCATCCAAATGTACAACTCATTCCTACAGGAAGAGTCATTACCCTCTACGATAACAGCAGCGAACTTAGCGATCATCCATAAGGAGGGTAGAGACCCACTTTTGTGTGGGAGTTATAGGCCTATATCCCTGTTAAATACCGATCTCAAAATCTACAGCAAGATCCTGGCAAACAGGCTAAAACCAATTCTCCCTAGACTGATACATATAGATCAAGTAGGATTTGTGTCTGGAAGACAGGCCTCCGACAACACCCGCAAAATAGTGGATATAATTGACCACGTGCATCTCTCTGGATCCAAAGCAATGATCCTAAGCCTCGACGCTGAAAAAGCGTTCGATAGGATTAGGTGGTCCTTCCTAGACCAAACCATGCTGAGGTTTGGATTCGCAGGTCCTTTCCTGGAAGGAGTGAGAGCCCTATATCACAATCCAACAGCATATGTCAAATTAGCAGGGGGGTTTTCAGACCCCATAAAGATTAGAAACGGGACTAGACAAGGTTGCCCGCTCTCGCCCCTCTTATTTGCCTTAACTATAGAACCCCTAGCAGCTTCAATTAGAGAAGAACCCAATATAAAAGGAATTAAAATCGGGGACAGAGAACACAAAATGTCACTGTTTGCAGACGACGTAATATTGACTCTCGCGGCCCCCCATACCTCCCTCCCTAACCTCCAACAGCACCTGACACAATTTGGCCAAATATCTGACTATAAAATAAACATGGACAAATCTGAGGCCCTAAATTTAACCCTTCCCCAACAGAACTGGAAACTCATCCAAGCCAATTTTAAATACCGCTGGAGTTCCTCCTATATTAAATACCTAGGGGTCAAAATCTCTACTTCTTATAATACTCTATATCAATACAACTATCCTCCCCTATTTAACCAGATTAAGAAAGACCTGGAAATCTGGAAAAAGCACCAAATCTCATGGTTCGGAAGAATGACGGCAGTAAAAATGAACGTTCTTCCAAGACTGTTATATAACTTCCAAACCCTCCCAATTTCGATCCCACAAACATCTCTTAAAAACATGCAGTCTTTAATCCTCCAATTTATCTGGAACGACAAGAAGCCCAGAGTCCCACGATCGGTGTTGCTGTCGAGTAGAGACAGAGGAGGCTTGGGGGTCCCCGACCTGGCAAAATACTATCTCGCTGCACAGTTGAAGCAGGCTGTAGTTTGGAATTGCGACCCGGCCTTAGCTTCATGGTTAGAGATAGAGACTCACTACGCCTATCCCCTCTCCTTCCAGGTGGCAATGTGGCCTTCTGGCAGCAGCGGGGCTAAACCACCAAGGTTTGCCCTGGGAGCAATGAGATGCACGTGGGAAGCATGGCTTAAAAGCAAGGGGAAGTACGGTCTGGTAGCATCCCCCTCACAGCTCATCCCCATTTTTGGGAACCCCAAATTCCCCCCTGGGTGTTCCCCAAGTCAATTCGACCAATTTCAGAGTCACAATATTAGGATGGTGGCCGATCTGCTGCAGAAAGATGAGATCGCTACGTTTCAGGTGATTAGAAACAAATTTGATATCCAAGGCCTGCACCTTTTCAAATATATGCAGGTCAGACACTTCCTTTTATCCCTCTCCCCAACCTCTAAATTCCCTAAATTAACCAAATTTGAATCCCTATGCACTAAAAGAACTTACCAAAAAGGATTGATCTCACAATTATACAAAGCACTAGAGTCGCCCTCGACCCCACCCATCCATCGATACATGCAAAAATGGTCTGCACAACTAGGCCTATCGGTAGACCTAGAGGATTGGGAGGAGATCTGGGAGCAAGCCCCCAAAACTTCAATTTGCACAACCATAAAAGAAAACATATACAAAATCCTATTTCACTGGTACCTGACTCCCGTTAGACTGAGCCAGATCTACCCCGGCGCAATTGACCTGTGCTGGCGTGGATGTGGTCAAAAGGGCGACATGGCCCATATTTGGTGGTCATGTCCGGAGATACAAAGATTCTGGACGATGATCCCGAGGCTTACAAACCAAGTCACAGGACTAACCCTACCCATGGACCCCCTGACCCTGGTGCTGAACAAACCAATCTCAGGTCTTCCCCCGCCAATGGCAAGACTAATAACGTCAATATTGACGGCAGCTAGGTGCTCCATTGCGGCCGCATGGAAGCAGATAAAAGCCCCCTCTAGAGCTACGGTCACTAGGAGGATCAATGAAGTAATGACAATGGAGAAATTAACTGCCCTCATTCAAAAAAAAATACCCCAATTTCTGAATACCTGGGATCCCTGGCTAGCAAAATAATCCCATCCGAGAGGAGTTGCGGAGGTAGGAGCGTCCCACCCCCCCCCCCCCTTGTCCCCATCCCCTCCGCAATCAGGAGGAGAAGAAGATCTACCTGAACCTGATGCAAGACTTCCCCCCCCTCCCCACAGCTCCCCCCCCACCCCCCCTAGTCTACCCCTGTTTGTCTTCTTCCCACCTCTTCCCTCTCCCCAGTTAATTCCTTCCGCCCAGAAAATAGAAAATGTTTTTTTTTTGGTCACATTCAGTATGTCAAAAGCCTTACTGTCATGGGATCATGACACCCATTCCTGTGTTTTACTACCTTTACGTGTCCAATAAAAAAATTGATACAAAAAAAAATGTAGACATTTATCCAGCATTGATAAAAATTGGAGGCTTACAGGATTCCGGAAGATAAACAGCAAGTTTGTATACATGTAGATTCCAGCCGAGTCGCGTTTTCGGGATCTCTGCACGATGCTGCTTTCTCACACGGTCTCCGACCTGCACTGCTTCAAGGGGCCAATACGTCACTTCCGGGTTCTTCAACTCGTATAGCGGACGCCACCGGAACTCCACAGCAGGCTCTCTCCCTCTGGATCTCACAAGAGGGGTTACGCTCTACGCGTTTCGCCGTACGTAGTGACGGCTTCGTCAGGAGTGACGTTACCCCGTAAAGAGATGCTATTTATACCCTTTAATCTATGCTGACCTTTCCTCCTATTGGACAGCAGAATAAATTGGTGATTGACTTCATGTGTCCTCCCAATTCTTACACAACACCGTTATACAATTAACCTTAAAATACACAACAATGTTTATACACTTCAAAATAAAATACAGCTTTAATAATACAAAAATCCTATTCTAAAAATTGACGAAGTGGTCTCATATACAACTGTGCTATTTCAAGAATTGTATATAAAATATATAAGATGCATAAAATATAATAAAATCGCTCAAAATCTAACATATACGTTGAAACGGTGATTGATGTATCTCAAAGATAAGAACATAGGGAAAAAACACACAATTACAGTACCGACACACTTTATTGCAGTGTGGTCGGTACCGCAAGCCGGTCACGCGTCTTCGGGAGCGTGCGCCCCCTGCACGCGCGTCCAGGGGCTCCCCGAGGGAGCCCTGGTGTCCCGCGATCGCGGGACAGCGGCAGGGGGTTCCGGGGGACCCGGCGGACCCGGCAGCGGTAGGGAGAGCGCCCCGATCGGAGGGCGCTCTTCCGCTGCTTCGGCGCGCGCCCGTCACACTCGGGCGCGCGCCAGGCTACTGCTGCGGCCAAGAACGGGCAAATGCTCGAATAAACTTGGCCGCAGCAGTAGTTCATAGTATATGCATTTTAACCTAAGTCACAGTTTGACATGTAAAAAATGACCCTGTGCTAGGAGAGATTGTCCCTGAAAACCCAAGCGTGATCTTTAGAAGAGCAAAATCATTGAAAGACAAATTAGCCCCCAGTGCCCTCCCTAAAAAACTAGTGAGGGGAATAGATGGCTAACTAGATCTAAAGGTTTTTTTGGCTGCACCACATGTACTGCATGTAAACACAGGCCAGAGGATAAATGTAGTTTTGTGTCTAATACCTCAGGGCAAAGATATAATATTAAACAACTTTTGTCATGTAAATCCAACTATGTGGTATATCTTATTTCCTGTCCATGTGGATTACAATATGTAGGCCAAACTAGAAGAACTGTTAACACACGTATACTTGAGCATATTGGCAATGTAAGGAGAGGTGTTACTACAGTACACATTACCTATCCAACCATTTTTTACAAAAACATAATGGGGATACATCTAGGCTCAAATTTACTGTGATAGAACAAGTGTTAACACATTGGAGAGGTGGAGACAGACAAGCTGCTCTTAAAAAAAGAGAAAGCTTCTGGATCTTCACCTTACAAACACTTGTACCACTAGGTCTCAATGTGGATTTTGAGCTGAGTGCTTTCATATAAAAATGTTTTAAACTGTGACCTAGGTTAAAATGCATATAGTATGAACTAATTGTGTGTTTTTTCCCTATGTTCTTATCTTTGAGATACATCAATCGCCGTTTCAACGTATATGTTAGATTTTGAGCAATTTTATTATATTTTATGCATCTTATATATTTTATATACAATTCTTGAAATAGCACAGTTGTATATGATACCACTTCGGCAATTTTTAGAATAGGATTTTTGTATTATTAAAGCTGTATTTTATTTTGAAGTGTATAAACATTGTTGTGTATTTTAAGGTTAATTGTATAACGGTGTTGTGTAAGAATTGGGAGGACACATGAAGTCAATCACCAATTTATTCTGCTGTCCAATAGGAGGAAAGGTCAGCATAGATTAAAGGGTATAAATAGCATCTCTTTACGGGGTAACGTCACTCCTGACGAAGCCGTCACTACGTACGGCGAAACGCGTAGAGCGTAACCCCTCTTGTGAGATCCAGAGGGAGAGAGCCTGCTGTGGAGTTCCGGTGGCGTCCGCTATACGAGTTGAAGAACCCGGAAGTGACGTATCGGCCCCTTGAAGCAGCGCAGGTCGGAGACCGTGTGAGAAAGCAGCATCGTGCAGAGATCCCGAGAACGCAACTCGGCTGGAATCTACATGTGTACAAACTTGCTGTTACCTTTCCGGAATCCTGTAAGCCTCCAATTTTTATCAATGCTGGATAAATGTCTACATTTTTAAGTTTTGGATTGGTGTCTCTCTTTTGGATTTCCACCTACTAATTGATGCTCCTTTGTATGGGACATCATTTACTAACATAGATGTCCATAGATAGCTAGTATCTCGGATACTTAGTGACCATTGGTATCTAGCTTCATTGTGCTCTTATGAGAGCTCTGCCTGTGTATGTGTGTTGTTAATTTACTGCACTATGCGAGTATCACGTTTTTTCCTTTAGGTACTGACGCTCCCCTGATTCTTCTTCTTTGTACTTTGCGGACCGTGAAACAGTCCATAAGGGTTTGAGTGTTTGTTTTATCACTTCGTGCACTTTATTTTTTGACATATTTTGATATTATTAGTCACTATATTTCACTGCATGGTTTATGTGTTCTTAGAGTGTATGAGCGCCATCTAGTGTTATTTTTGTATAGCGTTTATTTTTGTATAGCGTTAACCACCACACTGCTGGATTAAAGGCACATTACTGAACAGGGATAAATCCCCTGTTACAGGGTAGCTGTGTCTTCCAGAGCGGAAACCCCAACACTTCCAGGTCCTCGGATTGCTGAGATACTTTCTGTTTTATTTTTAAATTTAAATGGCCATCCACAAGGCAGCCAACGGGAGTTACAGGCAGGGGCCATTTTTAGTGCGGTCCCATCATCATTCAAATGTCTGATAGTCCCGACCCGTGTAACAATACATATGTTGGAATTACTCTGAAGTCAAAGCACTCAACAACATTGCAGCCTCAAAGATATTTTAATATCTGTTTTTAAGATGTGTTTAGTGGCAGTGGAAGTATACACACAAAATTAAATTCCATACACGCAACATATAATGCTATCAGACCTATCCATTCTCAGTTAGGTAAGTGCTTATATAAACGGCCCAAACGTCACTGAGAAAATCCCCCCAGCAGCCAGATTCTACGTCTCCTCGCGTAACCCCCGAGATAATTAATGTCATAATTACTTCAAGTACAGTACACAAGGGTGGTTTTTACCTGTGTGCCTGCCAGCCAATTAAAAATTGACATGTCAACGATATTTGGCTGGAAACTAGTTACACATCCGTGCAGGCTTCGAGATTGCTCAACTACCGCAACAGCGCAGAATTCTACGTGGCGACAAGAAATATGTGTAACACTTCCCCCCCCCCCCCCCCCTATCGCAGGGACCATGTGGGAAAATCTACACTTATGTTACCGGGTGTGGTGCATTACCTGATAGGCTCACAGAAGACCTGAACCTGCGCCACTGGGAGCCTGGGGTTACCTGATCATTAGTTGAACACAGCGCCTCCACTTGTAAGGGTTCCCACCTGAGTGGGATGGTCCTCTTACAGGAACCGCAATAATAAAACATGCACACAGTGTATGCTAATAACTGTTTACTATTGTAACTACTAATAATAACTCCGGTACCTGTACCACACAGAATAATGTGTATACACACACACATGGACGTGCACCGGGTGCACACATCACCATAGGTATTCCCCAAAGTACCTTATGTCCAAACCCCACCCACGTGTGATGGAGATAGCGCTATCCCTGGACGTGTTGGTGCACTCTTTATAGATACCTGCCCGGGCTCCAGCCACGGGTGCCGCTATACACTGAAGTGGATCCGCCTGATCCGACGTGATGTCCTCCTACGCGTGGGGTGACTTCCAGCGTGGATAATATCACCGCAGCTCTGCACCGTCTGTACTTTGATGGGGATCCATCTGCAACCGGCCGCAGTCACTGCTTTGCAGGGCCTCCGAGTAGATAGTCTCTATATAACTCTGGGAAGTCTGAGCCCAGACCCAGTAATCAGGCTGCGCACTACTGAGTGGCTTCTAACTTAACCAAATAGCTAAAGGGGCAGATCTCCTTAAGTAGGGCCTGTCCCTGAAGCAACCACAAATTGGGGAATAGTAACTTATCTGGGACCTCTGGGGGTAACTAGGCCTAGTGCTAGGGGCTACTGCTCCCTGCACACACCCTAACTCCCCCAGCTCCCAGCTCCAACTGCTAACTCTTTTTAAAAGCTGTTTAAACTGTCATCTCTCACAGCTTCACTGGTTGCCTAGCAACATGTAACTGCAGCCTTAACTGTCTCTATTCAGAACTATTCAAAACTGCCAGCGCAGGCTCCCTTGCACTGAAAAGGCCTTAATTGCAAATGCAGCCGCCCTATTGACTAAGCCGCAGCATGTGACAATCCCCTGAGGGATACGGGAGCTATACATGCAACCAGATCAAAGTTAGCTACGGCGATTTTAGAAATATCCGTTAGATATTTTCTGCAAAAAAACCCTTTCTGATGTTTTGGGAATCAATTTGTACTATCCCTTCTGCAAATCCCTGGGATATCCAAGCACTGCTCTCTTCCCCGGGATATCCAGGCGCTGCTCTCTTCCCCGGGATATCCCAGCGCTGCTATCTTCCCCGGGATATCCCAGCGCTGCTCTCTTCCCCGGGATATCCCAGCGCTGCTATCTTCCCCGGGATATCCCAGCGCTGCTCTCTTCCCCGGGATATCCAAGCACTGCTATCTTCCCCGGGATATCCCAGCGCTGCTCTCTTCCCCGGGATATCCAAGAACTGCTATCTTCCCAGGGATATCCCAGCGTTGCTATCTTCCCCGGGATATCCCAGCGCTGCTATCTTCCCCGGGATATCCCAGCGCTGCTATCTTCCCCGGGATATCTCAGCGCTGCTATCTTCCCCGGGATATCCCAGCGCTGCTCTCTTCCCCGGGATATCCAAGCACTGCTATCTTCCCAGGGATATCCCAGCGCTGCTCTCTTCCCCGGGATATCCCAGCGCTGCTCTCTTCCCCGGGATATCCCAGCGCTGCTCTCTTCCCCAGGATATCCAAGCACTGCTATCTTCCCCGGGATATCCCAGCGTTGCTATCTTCCCCGGGATATCCCAGCGCTGCTATCTTCCCCGGGATATCCCAGCGCTGCTCTCTTCCCCGGGATATCCCAGCGCTGCTATCTTCCCTGGGATATCCCAGCGCTGCTCTCTTCCCTGGGATATCCCTGTGCTGCTCTCTTCCTCGGGATATTCCAGCGCTGCTATTTTCCCCGGGATATCCCAGCGCTGCTATTTCCCCCGGCATATCCCAGCTCTGCTATCTTCCCTGGGATATCCCAGCGCTGCTCTCTTCCACGGGATATCCCAGCCCTGCTCTCTTCCCTGGGATATCCCAGCGCTGCTCTCTTCCTCGGCATATCCCAGCTCTGCTATCTTCCCTGGGATATCCCAGCGCTGCTCTCTTCCACGGGATATGCCAGCCCTGCTCTCTTCCCTGGGATATCCCAGTGCTGCTATCTTCCCCGGGATATCCCAGCACTTCCATCTTCCTCGGGATATCCCAGCGCTGCTATCTTCCCCGGGATATCCCAGCGCTGCTCTCTTCCCCGGGATATCCCAGCGCTGCTATCTTCCCCGGGATATCCCAGCACTGCTCTCTTCCCCGGGATATCCCAGCGCTGCTATCTTCCCCGGGATATCCCAGCGCTGCTATCTTCCCTGGGATATCCCAGTGCTGCTCCCTTCCCCGGGATATCCCAGTGCTGCTATCTTCCCTGGGATATCCCAGCGCTGCTAACTTCCCCGGAATATCCCAGAGCTGCTATTTTCCCCGGGATATCCCAGCGCTGCTATCTTCCCCGGGATATCCCAGCGCTGCTCTCTTCCCCGGGATATCCCAGCGCTGCTCTCTTCCCCGGGATATCCCAGTGCTTCTCTCTTCCCCGGGATATCCCAGCGCTGCTATCTTCCCCGGGATATCCCAGCGCTGCTATCTTCTCCGGGATATCCCAGCGCTGCTATCTTCCCCGGGATATCCCAGCGCTGCTATCTTCCCTGGGATATCCCAGCGCTGCTAACTTCCCCGGAATATCCCAGCGCTGCTATCTTCCCCGGAATATCCCAGCGCTGCTATCTTCCCCGGGATATCCCAGCGCTGCTAACTTCCCCGGAATATCCCAGCGCTGCTATCTTCCCCGGGATATCCCAGCGCTGCTATCTTCCCCGGGATATCCCAGCGCTTCTCTCTTCCCCGGGATATCCCAGCGCTGCTATCTTCCCCGGGATATCCCAGCGCTGCTATCTTCCCCGGGATATCCCAGCGCTGCTATCTTCCCCGGGATATCCCAGCGCTGCTAACTTCCCCGGGATATCCCAGCGCTGCTCTCTTCCCCGGGATATCCCAGCGCTGCTATCTTCCTGGGATATCCCAGCGCTGCTCTCTTCCCCGGGATATCCCAGCGCTGCTATCTTCCCCGGGATATCCCAGCGCTGCTATCTTCCCCGGGATATCCCAGCGCTGCTATCTTCCCCGGGATATCCCAGCGCTGCTATCTTCCCCGGGATATCCCAGCGCTGCTATCTTCCCCGGGATATCCCAGCGCTGCTATCTTCCCCGGGATATCCCAGCGCTGCTCTCTTCCACGGGATATCCCAGCGCTGCTATCTTCCCCGGGATATACCTGCGCTGCTCTCTTCCCCGGGATATCCCAGCGCTGCTATCTTCCCCGGGATATTTCAGCGCTGCTATCTTCCCTGGGATATCCCAGCGCTGCTATCTTCCCCGGGATATCCCAGCGCTGCTCTCTTCCCCGGGGTATCCCAGCGCTGCTATCTTCCCCGGGATATCCCAGCGCTGCTCTCTTCCCCGGGATATCCCAGCGCTGCTATCTTCCCCGGGATATCCCAGCGCTGCTATCTTCCCCGGGATATCCCAGCGCTGCTATCTTCCCCGGGATATCCCAGCGCTGCTATCTTCCCCGGGATATCCCAGCGCTGCTCTCTTCCCCGGGATATCCCAGCACTGCTATCTTCCCCGGGATATCCCAGCGCTGCTATCTTCCCCGGGATATACCAGCGCTGCTATCTTCCCCGGGATATCCCAGCGCTGCTCTCTTCCCCGGGATATCCCAGCGCTGCTCTCTTCCCCGTGATATCCCAGCGCTTCTCTCTTCCCCGGGATATCCCAGCGCTGCTCTCTTCCCCGGGAGATCACAGTGCTGCTATCTTCCCCGGGATATCCCAGCGCTGCTACCTTCCCCGGGATATCCCAGCGCTGCTCTCTTCCCTGGGATATCCCAGCGCTGCTCTCTTCCCCGGGATATCCCTGTGCTGCTCTCTTCCCTGGGATATCCGAGAGCTGCTCTCTTCCCCCGGATATCCCAGCACTGCTATCTTCCCCGGGATATCCCAGCGCTGCTCTCTTCCCCGGGATATCCCAGCGCTGCTCTCTTCCCCGGGATATCCCAGCGCTGCTCTCTTCCCCGGGATATCCCAGCGCTGCTCTCTTCCCCGGGATATCACAGCGCTGCTATCTTCCCCGGGATATCCCAGCGCTGCTATCTTCCCCGGGATATCCCAGCGCTGCTATCTTCCCCGGGATATCCCAGCGCTGCTCTCTTCCACGGGATATCCCAGCGCTGCTATCTTCCCCGGGATATACCAGCGCTGCTCTCTTCCCCGGAATATCCCAGCGCTGCTATCTTCCCCAGGATATTTCAGCGCTGCTATCTTCCCTGGGATATCCCAGCGCTGATATCTTCCCCGGGATATCCCAGCGCTGCTCTCTTCCCCGGGGTATCCCAGCGCTGCTATCTTCCCCGGGATATCCCAGCGCTGCTCTCTTCCCCGGGATATCCCAGCGCTGCTCTCTTCCCCGGGATATCCCAGCGCTGCTATCTTCCCCGGGATATCCCAGCGCTGCTATCTTCCCCGGGATATCCCAGCGCTGCTCTCTTCCCCGGGATATCCCAGCGCTTCTCTCTTCCCCGGGATATCCCAGCGCTGCTCTCTTCTCCGGGATATCACAGCGCTGCTATCTTCCCCGGGATATCCCAGCGCTGCTACCTTCCCCGGGATATCCCAGCGCTGCTCTCTTCCCTGGGATATCCCAGCGCTGCTCTCTTCCCCGGGATATCCCAGTGCTGCTCTCTTCCCCGGGATATCCGAGAGCTGCTCTCTTCCCCCGGATATCCCAGCACTGCTATCTTCCCCGGGATATCCCAGCGCTGCTAACTTCCCCGGAATATCCCAGCGCTGCTATCTTCCCCGGAATATCCCAGCGCTGCTATCTTCCCCGGGATATCCCAGCGCTGCTAACTTCCCCGGAATATCCCAGCGCTGCTATCTTCCCCGGGATATCCCAGCGCTGCTATCTTCCCCGGGATATCCCAGCGCTTCTCTCTTCCCCGGGATATCCCAGCGCTGCTATCTTCCCCGGGATATCCCAGCGCTGCTATCTTCCCCGGGATATCCCAGCGCTGCTATCTTCCCCGGGATATCCCAGCGCTGCTAACTTCCCCGGGATATCCCAGCGCTGCTCTCTTCCCCGGGATATCCCAGCGCTGCTATCTTCCTGGGATATCCCAGCGCTGCTCTCTTCCCCGGGATATCCCAGCGCTGCTATCTTCCCCGGGATATCCCAGCGCTGCTATCTTCCCCGGGATATCCCAGCGCTGCTATCTTCCCCGGGATATCCCAGCGCTGGGATATCCCGGGGATATCCCAGCGCTGCTCTCTTCCACGGGATATCCCAGCGCTGCTATCTTCCCCGGGATATACCTGCGCTGCTCTCTTCCCCGGGATATCCCAGCGCTGCTATCTTCCCCGGGATATTTCAGCGCTGCTATCTTCCCTGGGATATCCCAGCGCTGCTATCTTCCCCGGGATATCCCAGCGCTGCTCTCTTCCCCGGGGTATCCCAGCGCTGCTATCTTCCCCGGGATATCCCAGCGCTGCTCTCTTCCCCGGGATATCCCAGCGCTGCTATCTTCCCCGGGATATCCCAGCGCTGCTATCTTCCCCGGGATATCCCAGCGCTGCTATCTTCCCCGGGATATCCCAGCGCTGCTATCTTCCCCGGGATATCCCAGCGCTGCTCTCTTCCCCGGGATATCCCAGCACTGCTATCTTCCCCGGGATATCCCAGTGCTTCTATCTTCCCCCGGTATATCCCAGCGCTGCTATCTTCCCCGGGATATACCAGCGCTGCTATCTTCCCCGGGATATCCCAGCGCTGCTCTCTTCCCTGGGATATCCCAGCGCTGCTCTCTTCCCCGTGATATCCCAGCGCTTCTCTCTTCCCCGGGATATCCCAGCGCTGCTCTCTTCCCCGGGATATCACAGTGCTGCTATCTTCCCCGGGATATCCCAGCGCTGCTACCTTCCCCGGGATATCCCAGCGCTGCTCTCTTCCCTGGGATATCCCAGCGCTGCTCTCTTCCCCGGGATATCCCAGTGCTGCTCTCTTCCCTGGGATATCCGAGAGCTGCTCTCTTCCCCCGGATATCCCAGCACTGCTATCTTCCCCGGGATATCCCAGCGCTGCTCTCTTCCCCGGGATATCCCAGCGCTGCTCTCTTCCCCGGGATATCCCAGCGCTGCTCTCTTCCCCGGGATATCCCAGCGCTGCTCTCTTCCCCGGGATATCCCAGCGCTGCTCTCTTCCCCGGGATATCACAGCGCTGCTATCTTCCCCGGGATATCCCAGCGCTGCTATCTTCCCCGGGATATCCCAGCGCTGCTATCTTCCCCGGGATATCCCAGCGCTGCTCTCTTCCACGGGATATCCCAGCGCTGCTATCTTCCCCGGGATATACCAGCGCTGCTCTCTTCCCCGGAATATCCCAGCGCTGCTATCTTCCACAGGATATTTCAGCGCTGCTATCTTCCCTGGGATATCCCAGCGCTGATATCTTCCCCGGGATATCCCAGCGCTGCTCTCTTCCCCGGGGTATCCCAGCGCTGCTATCTTCCCCGGGATATCCCAGCGCTGCTCTCTTCCCCGGGATATCCCAGCGCTGCTCTCTTCCCCGGGATATCCCAGCGCTGCTATCTTCCCCGGGATATCCCAGCGCTGCTATCTTCCCCGGGATATCCCAGCGCTGCTCTCTTCCCCGGGATATCCCAGCGCTTCTCTCTTCCCCGGGATATCCCAGCGCTGCTCTCTTCTCCGGGATATCACAGCGCTGCTATCTTCCCCGGGATATCCCAGCGCTGCTACCTTCCCCGGGATATCCCAGCGCTGCTCTCTTCCCTGGGATATCCCAGCGCTGCTCTCTTCCCCGGGATATCCCAGTGCTGCTCTCTTCCCCGGGATATCCGAGAGCTGCTCTCTTCCCCCGGATATCCCAGCACTGCTATCTTCCCCGGGATATCCCAGCGCTGCTCTCTTCCCCGGGATATCCCAGCGCTGCTCTCTTCCCCGGGATATCCCAGCGCTTCTCTCTTCCCCGGGATATCCCAGCGCTGCTCTCTTCCCCGGGATATCACAGCGCTGCTATCTTCCCCGGGATATCCCAGCGCTGCTACCTTCCCCGGGATATCCCAGCGCTGCTCTCTTCCCTGGGATATCCCAGCGCTGCTCTCTTCCCCGGGATATCCAAGCGCTGCTCTCTTCCCTGGGATATCCGAGAGCTGCTCTCTTCCCCCGGATATCCCAGCGCTTCTATCTTCCCTGGGATATCTCAGCGCTGCTATCTTCCCTGGGATATCCCAGCGCTGCTATCTTTCCCGGAATATCCCAGGGCTGCTATCTTCCCCGGGATATCCCAGCGCTGCTATCTTCCCCGGGATATCCCAGTGCTGCTATCTTCCCCGGGATATCCCAGCGCTGCTATCTTCCCCGGGATATCCCAGCGCTGCTCTCTTCCACGGGATATCCCAGCGCTGCTATCTTCCCCGGGATATACCAGCGCTGCTCTCTTCCCCGGGATATCCCAGCGCTGCTATCTTCCCCGGGATATCCCAGCGCTGCTCTCTTCCCCGGGGTATCCCAGCGCTGCTATCTTCCCCGGGATATTTCAGCGCTGCTATCTTCCCTGGGATATCCCAGCGCTGCTATCTTCCCCGGGATATCCCAGCGCTGCTCTCTTCCCCGGGGTATCCCAGCGCTGCTATCTTCCCCGGGATATCCCAGCGCTGCTCTCTTCACCGGGATATCCCAGCGCTGCTCTCTTCCCCGGGATATCCCAGCGCTGCTATCTTCCCCGGGATATCCCAGCGCTGCTATCTTCCCCGGGATATCCCAGCGCTGCTATCTTCCCCGGGATATCCCAGCGCTGCTCTCTTCCCCGGGATATCCCAGCACTGCTATCTTCCCCGGGATATCCCAGTGCTTCTATCTTCCCCCGGTATATCCCAGCGCTGCTCTCTTCCCCGGGATATCCCAGCGCTGCTCTCTTCCCCGGGATATCCCAGCGCTGCTATCTTCCCCGGGATATCCCAGCGCTGCTATCTTCCCCGGGATATCCCAGCGCTGCTATCTTCCCCGGGATATCCCAGCGCTGCTCTCTTCCCCGGGATATCCCAGCACTGCTATCTTCCCCGGGATATCCCAGTGCTTCTATCTTCCCCCGGTATATCCCAGCGCTGCTATCTTCCCCGGGATATACCAGCGCTGCTATCTTCCCCGGGATATCCCAGCGCTGCTCTCTTCCCCGGGATATCCCAGCGCTGCTCTCTTCCCCGTGATATCCCAGCGCTTCTCTCTTCCCCGGGATATCCCAGCGCTGCTCTCTTCCCCGGGATATCACAGTGCTGCTATCTTCCCCGGGATATCCCAGCGCTGCTACCTTCCCCGGGATATCCCAGCGCTGCTCTCTTCCCTGGGATATCCCAGCGCTGCTCTCTTCCCCGGGATATCCCAGTGCTGCTCTCTTCCCCGGGATATCCGAGAGCTGCTCTCTTCCCCCGGATATCCCAGCACTGCTATCTTCCCCGGGATATCCCAGCGCTGCTCTCTTCCCCGGGATATCCCAGCGCTGCTCTCTTCCCCGGGATATCCCAGCGCTGCTATCTTCCCCGGGATATCCCAGCGCTGCTCTCTTCCCCGGGATATCACAGCGCTGCTATCTTCCCCGGGATATCCCAGCGCTGCTATCTTCCCCGGGATATCCCAGCGCTGCTATCTTCCCCGGGATATCCCAGCGCTGCTCTCTTCCACGGGATATCCCAGCGCTGCTGTCTTCCCCGGGATATACCAGCGCTGCTCTCTTCCCCGGGATATCCCAGCGCTGCTATCTTCCCCAGGATATTTCAGCGCTGCTATATTCCCTGGGATATCCCAGCGCTGATATCTTCCCCGGGATATCCCAGCGCTGCTCTCTTCCCCGGGGTATCCCAGCGCTGCTATCTTCCCCGGGATATCCCAGCGCTGCTCTCTTCCCCGGGATATCCCAGCGCTGCTCTCTTCCCCGGGATATCCCAGCGCTGCTATCTTCCCCGGGATATCCCAGCGCTGCTATCTTCCCCGGGATATCCCAGCGCTGCTCTCTTCCCCGGGATATCCCAGCGCTTCTCTCTTCCCCGGGATATCCCAGCGCTGCTCTCTTCTCCGGGATATCACAGCGCTGCTATCTTCCCCGGGATATCCCAGCGCTGCTACCTTCCCCGGGATATCCCAGCGCTGCTCTCTTCCCTGGGATATCCCAGCGCAGCTCTCTTCCCCGGGATATCCCAGTGCTGCTCTCTTCCCCGGGATATCCGAGAGCTGCTCTCTTCCCCCGGATATCCCAGCACTGCTATCTTCCCCGGGATATCCCAGCGCTGCTCTCTTCCCCGGGATATCCCAGCGCTGCTCTCTTCCCCGGGATATCCCAGCGCTTCTCTCTTCCCCGGGATATCCCAGCGCTGCTCTCTTCCCCGGGATATCACAGCGCTGCTACCTTCCCCGGGATATCCCAGCGCTGCTCTCTTCCCTGGGATATCCCAGCGCTGCTCTCTTCCCCGGAATATCCCAGCGCTGCTATCTTCCCCGGGATATCACAGCGCTGCTCTCTTCCACGGGATATCCCAGCACTGCTATCTTCCCCGGGATATACCAGCGCTGCTCTCTTCCCCGGGATATCCCAGCGCTGCTATCTTCCCCAGGATATTTCAGCGCTGCTATCTTCCCTGGGATATCCCAGCGCTGCTATCTTCCCCGGGATATCCCAGCGCTGCTATCTTCCCCGGGGTATCCCAGCGCTGCTATCTTCCCCGGGATATCCCAGCGCTGCTCTCTTCCCCGGGATATCCCAGCGCTGCTCTCTTCCCCGGGATATCCCAGCGCTGCTATCTTCCCCGGGATATCCCAGCGCTGCTATCTTCCCCGGGATATCCCAGCGCTGCTCTCTTCCCCGGGATATCCCAGCGCTTCTCTCTTCCCCGGGATATCCCAGCGCTGCTATCTTCCCCGGGATATCCCAGCGCTGCTCTCTTCCCCGGGATATCCCAGCGCTGCTCTCTTCCCCGGGATACCCCAGCGCTTCTCTCTTCCCCGGGATATCCCAGCGCTGCTCTCTTCCCCGGGATATCACAGCGCTGCTATCTTCCCCGGGATATCCCAGCGCTGCTACCTTCCCCGGGATATCCCAGCGCTGCTCTCTTCCCTGGGATATCCCAGCGCTGCTCTCTTCCCCGGGATATCCAAGCGCTGCTCTCTTTCCTGGGATATCCGAGAGCTGCTCTCTTCCCCCGGATATCCCAGCGCTTCTATCTTCCCTGGGATATCTCAGCGCTGCTATCTTCCCTGGGATATCCCAGCGCTGCTATCTTTCCCGGAATATCCCAGGGCTGCTATCTTCCCCGGGATATCCCAGCGCTGCTATCTTCCCCGGGATATCCCAGCGCTGCTATCTTCCCCGGGATATCGCAGCGCTGCTCTCTTCCCCGGGATATCCCAAGTTAAACAGGCGAGATCCGATCTTGCATCACTCCGGGAACTGGCAAAGAGTTTGCTTTACAGGGAGACATTCTCGTGCTCTCCACACAGATTTTCAGGCAGGTCCGTGGCGCTCAACTTCAGTCCTCAAGCTTTCCCGCCCCCACCCCTACCCCCAAAATGGTCAGGTTTTCAGGATATCCCTGCTTCAGCACAGGTGACTGTGACGATCGTGAGGGTTTGGCCTGGGATTAACGGGGTTACCCCCCAATTGGCCACCCTCTAACCTCACCAGGGAGACAAGGGGTTAACTGGGCTGAGGTCCAGAAATGTGAATCAACCCTTGTTATGACATGAAAATACTTATTTCCCTGTGTAACTGTATTGTGTCTTTTCAGAAATCTGGACTTCAAAAAGCTTAGTTGAAGGTGAATGTGAAAAGCAGAAGGGGTTTTTTTTGTGTGTGTACAGTATGTTAATACCTAATTTGAAGGCTAAGGGAATTTTGCTAGGAAATAGCCCTGATCAAAGTCTACTTACCTAATTGGATATGCGTGACCAAGGGACTGTTTGGGTGGTGAGCGTTAAAACTCACACCTTACAGCAAAAGTTATCCTGCCAGGGTAATCTGAAACCAGGTGACAACTGTCTTCCCTGCTTCAAAGGTTTTATTGACGGGGGCAGGGGTGGAGCTACACCAAGAGATATCAGAATGGGTGACCTTATTAAATATAAGAATATTTTGAGATGTCCTTGGCTGAACATGCTAAGAGTTACATATGTGTGTTCGTGGGATTTAGCCCCACCTGGGAAGTCTAAACACTTTATCCCTAACAGTTACTAAGGGCCAGATATTAATATCTCTCTTAATTACACTGTATGTTTGGTCGCTCTGGGAGCGTCAGGTGTGACGGAATGTATTAATATTTCTCACCTGCCTGTAAGTACTTTTGAACTGAAGTTATGAAGTTAGGTAGGTATTTACAGCAGATATGGAATTTTAGGTTCCATTCTGCTATGGTAATAAGCAGGAAACCCATCCTGCCGGAATTTACATAGCCTGGTCATCAAAGGCTAAATTGCTAATTGTTTATGCTTGGCCTAGGGATCAAAGGAAGTGAATGGTTTTGTAACTGGGGTACTTCACACTTCAATGGAAGTCCAAAATCAGCTTCAAAAGCTTCAAAGGGACTTTTGCTAGACGGCTCGGCGCCGTAACTGGGAAAGAAGGGTTAAAATGATATATAAGTCAGAGCCACCCTTTACCCATGGTTTCATGTGTTCATTGTCTTCATGCCTGCATGTCATCAGGCCTGTTGTGCTATACCATCTTGATTGCCAAGGGGAAGAAGAGGATGTTGGTACATGACTGTCGCAGGCTGCTCCACAGCCTGCTCAAGGACTATTCCATCTTTGACGGTCCTGAGGAGGAGGACTAAACACCCCCCTCCCTTACTCCCCCGCCCCAAAAGATTTTCTGTGCAATAAAGTTAGAGATAATGTGTGTATGATATGTCATGTCTGTGGTGCGGTGCATACGTATAAATGTACTGCACCGCCGTGTTCGTCACAGTTTTTTTACTTTTGGGGAAACCATTAATAAAAATTTATGTGAGTTGTGTGGGATATGCACTGCGCCGTTGTTAACGTCACGGTTTTTTTTCCGTTTGGAAAATGATTTATGTACTGTTATAATCTTGTTGTAAAGATTCGCTGCATAATAAAAGAATTTTCAAAACAAAAAATCTTGATAGCTGAGAAGAAATGGCATGCAATGTCTTGGGCTGATTGCTGTATAAAACTGCCAGTCCAGATGGGACTGTTTTCATCATTTTCATCTTTTAAGTAAGTGTCTATATTTTGCTGTTATTTGTACATTTTGTGTGTTCACCTTTATCAAGGAATAAATTATATTTTATCATATCTAAGTCTCGTCCCAGTTCAAACCCAGGTATATATATATTTACTAGCTGAGAGCCCCGGCGTTGCCCGGGATGTTTGTGGTGTGGGGGTGGCATTTGGGTGGGGAGTGGTCCACGCGGCCCATGGCAGTGTGCGGTGGTACTGCTGCTGTGGCTGTACTGATGGTGATTGTATCGGTGTGCTGATTTGGGAGGGTTTGTTGCTGATGTGGGGGTGCGGATGTGGGTGTGCCGATGGGGAGGTGCGAAGGTGCCAATGTGTGGGTGCTGATGGTGTTGATGGGGGCTGGGAATGGTG
Source organism: Ascaphus truei (assembly GCF_040206685.1). Taxonomy (NCBI): domain Eukaryota; kingdom Metazoa; phylum Chordata; class Amphibia; order Anura; family Ascaphidae; genus Ascaphus; species Ascaphus truei. The sequence goes on from NC_134497.1 coordinate 18,070,364, forward strand.
GGGAGCCGAGAATGCCAGTGTGCTGGGGGGGGGGGGGGGCATGGGATACCGGTGTGCTGATGTGGTGGTGCTGGGGATAGTGTATGTGTGTGTATACGTGTGTGTGTGTATATATACACACATGTGTGTATACATGTGTGTATACATGTATGTGTGTGTGTGTGTATACATGTTTGTTTGTATACATTGTGTATGTGTACGTGTGTGTGTGTATACATGTGTGTGTGTGTGTATACACGTGTGTGTGTATACACGTGTGTGTATACACGTGTGTGTGTATACACGTGTGTGTGTGTACACGTGTGTGTGTGTATACACGTGTGTGTGTGTGTATACACGTGTGTGTGTATACACGTGTGTGTGTATACACGTGTGTGTGTATACACGTGTGTGTGTGTGTGTATACACGTGTGTGTATACATGTGTGTGTGTGTGTATACACGTGTGTGTGTGTATACACGTGTGTGTGTGTGTACACGTGTGTGTGTGTGTACACGTGTGTGTACACGTGTGTGTGTACACGTGTGTGTGTGTACACGTGTGTGTGTGTACACGTGTGTGTGTGTGTACACGTGTGTGTGTACACGTGTGTGTGTGTACACGTGTGTGTGTGTGTACACGTGTGTGTGTGTGTGTACACATGTGTGTGTGTACACGTGTGTGTGTGTGTACACGTGTGTGTGTGTGTGTGTACACGTGTGTGTGTGTGTGTGTGTGTACACGTGTGTGTGTGTGTACACGTGTGTGTGTGTGTGTACACGTGTGTGTGTACACGTGTGTGTGTGTACACGTGTGTGTGTGTGTGTGTGTACACGTGTGTGTGTGTGTGTGTACACGTGTGTGTGTGTGTGTACACGTGTGTGTGTGTGTACACGTGTGTGTGTGTGTACACGTGTGTGTGTGTGTGTGTGTACACGTGTGTGTGTGTACACATGTGTGTACACGTGTGTGTACACGTGTGTGTGTGTGTGTGTGTACACGTGTGTGTGTGTGTACACGTGTGTGTGTGTGTGTGTGTGTACACGTGTATGTGTGTGTACACGTGCGTGTGTGTACACGTGTGTGTGTGTGTACACGTGTGTGTGTACACGTGTGTGTGTACACGTGTGTGTGTGTACACGTGTGTGTGTGTACACGTGTGTGTGTGTGTACACGTGTGTGTGTACACGTGTGTGTGTGTGTACACGTGTGTGTGTGTGTACACATGTGTGTGTGTACACGTGTGTGTGTGTGTGTACACGTGTGTGTGTGTGTGTGTACACGTGTGTGTGTGTGTGTGTGTGTGTGTGTACACGTGTGTGTGTGTGTACACGTGTGTGTGTGTGTGTACACGTGTGTGTGTACACGTGTGTGTGTGTACACGTGTGTGTGTGTGTGTGTGTACACGTGTGTGTGTGTGTGTGTACACGTGTGTGTGTGTGTGTGTACACGTGTGTGTGTGTGTACACGTGTGTGTGTGTGTACACGTGTGTGTGTGTGTGTACACGTGTGTGTGTGTACACATGTGTGTACACGTGTGTGTACACGTGTGTGTGTGTGTGTGTGTGTACACGTGTGTGTGTGTGTACACGTGTGTGTGTGTGTGTGTGTGTACACGTGTATGTGTGT